>NC_139346.1:170216859-170346859 GCF_055883805.1 Amblyomma maculatum | reverse complement strand
TCATGTTATGGGTTCACCAAAGATGCATATTTTTTTCTTTCTCATTAACGCGCATTTTTTATTCTGTGTTCCCTTTCCGCTGCGGATTAACAGAAAATGCTGCGTGATCAACGGTTAGCCGGGAGCAGGCACGAGGTGGTTTACATTAATGCAAAAGTAGAACAGCACATATCCTTGCTGCGGTCAGTCAACACATTCTATGTTCTGCTCGATCAATCAACAATTTAGTCAGTTTAGTGTAGGTTAATGAGTGAGTAAGTATAATGGGGCTTAAAAGATCAAGATCTGTTTTGTTCTTTTATGCCTCACTATGCTTATCATTAACCAGCACTGATCAGACAGGATTGTTGATTGGTCGGGCAGAACATAGAATGTGGTGACTTATCGCAGCTAGGAGATGTACTGTACTACTTTTGCATTAATGAAAATCACCCCGTTTCTGCTCCTGGCAAACCGATGGTCGTGTACTATTTTCTGTTGTTCAGGAGTGGAAAGGTAGCAGAAAATCAAAAAGCGTCACTTGCAGAGTTTCTGAAGCATTTGAGCCTGAAATCAACAGAATTTCAGTTGCGCGAATTCCAAAAGCGCTCTTAAGAAACACATGGGCCACTATTTCATAAGCGCTCAACAAGAGGTCAACACTGCATCATCCAAGATGTTGCCGATTATCAACAGACTTTCAACAGCGTGTATTGACACAACGCTTTCGAATTTCTATAGAAACCCTACATGCATTTTTGTAAGGGCGGACATCAGTTTATGAATGTACTCTTATGAGCTGGACAATTAAAAGAGCCCACCAATTATAAATTAGCAGTTTTTCGGTTACTGGCAATGTACCCAGTCGAAAAAAACTACAGAAAATTTTCTGATGTTACGACAGAATTTCTGTGCGGTTTTTGACGGGAAACCTGTTGTGACAACAGAATATTCTGTAGTAACATCACAAATTTCTGTAGTTACAACAGGGAAGTGCCACAGAACTACAGACAACAGAAATATACTACAGAAAAACTACAGAACTACAGGAAAGTACTACAGAACTATAGAAAAGTCTGATGGTTACGACAGAATTACAGGATATTTTGTCGTATTTTTGACGAAGTTCTGTAGTTTTTTTCGACTGGGTAGTTCTACAAGACTAGGCCATGTCATTTTTGAAGTGAAGGAAAATCATTCTGTAAAGATGTGCAGCTCAAGAAGACCTGCCCCTTTTGATCTCAGCAGACAAAAAAATAGACGCGTAGTTTAAGCTTGGTTCGAATGCAGTGTGCGCCTATGCAACGCGTCATCATTGGACGCTGCGTTTGCAATGCCCACAGTGCCAAACTGCTCCAGGCAGCACATATTCTGTTGTACGTGTGGCACCTGGCGCAAGGAAAATGATAGTGATCCCCAGCTGTGATATATTAGTGTATATCTTGAATATAGCCAGTGAGGGTGACATTTTTATATATCTGCTATCTACCGCGGGGGAACTTTGCAGCCCGGAAGAGATTTTTGCCACTCCGATCTTTTTATATTTCACATCTTTTAAAGAATTGAAAGTAACGGCAAGTGTACCAGGTGTTCCTTTTTTTACTCTACAAACGGTTTTAAAGACTGTTAAAATAGCGCATTCCATGTGCAAGTGTACAGTGCATGCGTGGTAGTACCTAGTTAAATAAATCGCAGGACTCTCATAAATGTTAGCTTTGGCGTGAGGGTGAAGAATGTTTCGCGGGCGTTACTTATTTTCTTTTTTCTCAATGTCACAGAGCCTGAGGTAAACACAGACTTGCAAAAACTTCAGTGATACTGCGAACTGAGAATTTATTTATTAATAATGCCTACCGTAAGGCCGGCCACTACAGGGTGAACACAGATGCATGTAACTAAAGAGTACACAGCCAGAAGTACAAACGTTATGCAGTTCTAGAAAAACCAACTTGAAAAACGAGACAACATCGTCGCGCAGCCGATCTGCTCGGCAGATACGGGACTCAGGTAGACCACTAGCCGACTGATATTCACTGAATAATATATTGGCTTACTAGCTCGTAAAGTCTCTGTAGGCGAAGAAAAATATGTAAAACAAAACAAAATGGCAGGGATTTCTATTCTGGTAAGTGAAAATACAGAGGGTTTTCAAAATGGAAGCGATTGCCTATTTGCAGAAACGCTTGAGGTAGGGAATTCCATTCGGTTTTTGTTCTGATGAAGAAGGGATAAGTAAAACATTTATTTCGGGCCGTCATAGGTCTAATCTGATAACTGTGAGAGATTCTTACAGGGCAGTAATGACAGGAAAATATTTCAGAATATCGCTTATAATAGCGGCATTTAAGCTGTATACGTCAATGTAGACGCGCTGCTTAGTTCCTCGCACTACTTCACTCTCGCCGTTATCTTTGGAAAGCCGTTATCTCCGTTTTCATAGCTGCACATTTGTCTAGCTTTTTGTTTGATGCTGCTAAAAACGCACTGTTTTTCTTAATATTTTACATATTGTCATTTGTTTCGTGCTCTCTATTTTTTAGCTATAATCAGCGCTTTTCCCATACCTTTTATTAGTATTTACCTACGAACCCTCAAGCTGTTTTGTATGTTTGTAATTCTTTGATTGCAATAAAAGAAGATGCTGAAGCCACTGGTCGTCTCCCTCGCGCTTTTCTGTGTCTGCTGAAAATGAAAAGGGGAATTCCCTTGTATGCATTTCACTACCAGCCAGCCGTAGCAGGTGCGCTGCGGACACCGATAATGGCGCAAACAAATACTGTACCTACAAGGTGAGCTAAGGCTCTAAAGCTATCTTTATCAAGTGATTTATCATCCACTTTTTGTCTTGGGTCACTATATTGCTTGGCGGTTTCAAATATTGACCACCGTAGACGAATTCGGTCACTGCTTTCTTAAATTTCTAAACTGACATTGATTCGACGTATAAAACTTGAGGTCGACTTCGTTGTATAGATGCTAGACTAATAGGAAGAAGGCACCTGGCAGTAGTGGCCACCATGCAGTGCATGAAGCACGGCGAAATATTGTAAGCTTGTCTCATTGCCTTACCACTGCCTGCTACGGCTATCTCTGCTGAAGCTGTGCTCTGCACCACAAAATGGCACTCGTGGCGTCATTGGAATGCCTCCTACAAAGGATATATTATGCTTGTATGCAGAAGGAATTTCCTAGTTATGGGAATGCAGAGGAGCGTATGAAGCTATTGTAAAAGTACATGCAGTTCAACTCGGCTGATCACGGAATACCGTGCAGTAGCACGTGTTCAAATGCGCATAGTTGCCAATGCACAGTGAGGCAAGAATTTCTTTTATGCTCTGAGAAGCCTCGGTGGTGGAGCAGCCTGTCTCGTCACCAGTGGGGCCAGTGCTTTTTAATAGGCTGCACAGCATGTTACATTACGCACGGTTTTGACTCATCCTTGAAGGCTCCCTTTCAAATTGGGGTAAGGCGACGGCTTTTAATTCGGCACAACTAGGCTAGTACGCTTCCTGTAAAAACTGTCGCTTTGAGAAGTACTCATCTTCCAGACCCGTGTCTGCTCGACGAACTGCGCCTACTGCAAGCCTCGTCTTTACATTTGCAAAGTGCTATTTAAGAGCTGCAATAAAACAGCCCGTGAACTTGTAGAAACGTAACGGATAATTTATAAATAAAAGAGGCGATGATTTCAACAGTAACACATCACTATAGTGCTACGTGGATGTCAATCGATATTCCTTAGTTCTGATCTATGAATTCGAGAATGTCGCTTTATCCGCGTCTGAGTACCTTTCCTGCTCGTTAATTTCGTGATGAAAAAAAGCGGCCCCGCTTCGATAATCATCGCTCAGTTCTTGTCGCTTAAGTGGCAGAGTAGGTCTGTCCTGTATAGGTACATGCATGTAAGAAGAAATCTGCTATTTCTTTTGTTTCACTCGCGAAGTGAATTTCGTTCGAAAATAATCTTACTTATATGCGGCTAGTCGATGACTCCAATAATACGATGACAGGCCGGCAGAAACTATAAGCTCGCATGCGGCCTCTCATTCTCTGCTTCTTATGACACGGGGCATGCTAAGTTTACATTAGCTTGAAGAAGCCGAGCCTGGTTTAGAGAGAAAGTGTGAGAAATAGAGCAACGCATCATAGTCACTACTTTAATTTCTTCTCAAAACTCACCTTTTCTCCCGAATACTCAGCTCGATCCGAATTCTGTGGAGGTCATGTATATAGGGCAATAGTCGGGACAGAGCGTCCACCATTATATTAACGTACACGCTGCCTGATATTTTGCAATAACAAAGCAAGTCGGACGCAGCACTAGCCGATGCGGCAATACCTCGGAAGACATCATGTACATTTCCACATCAGTATTGAAACATTTAGCTCAGAACAATGGTCTTGTACTGCGTTTGTCCCGTCCTCCCCTCGTCCTCTCGGAATATATGTGGCCAGAAAAGAAGGGCTTCCCTGGAGGAGGGGATGATGATGTTCAAAAGAGGAGCGCACAGAAGATACGAGCATTCTGAGGTGTTCAGTAGTAGTCGGAAAACTTTAATATCCAGCAGATACAGGATAGGCATCAACATATCCGCCTATAGACGGCAGCCTGAGTCCTTGGACCCAGGTGGCCTGTTCGGCCAGTCCGATTAGATCCAGCTGAATCTCAGGGTGTGAACTCAAATCTCTCCCTAAATTCTTCTGTTTTTGTCTCTTGATCTGGACACGTTCATACCATATGTACCAGATCCGCCCTATCCCGACATCGTTTGCATCTATCTGAGAACTGTTCTGGGTACTATCGGCTAAGGGTAGCCGGATTCGGAAAACTTCTAGTTAGTAAGCGCTTCCAGATGCTTTCTTGGCTTTTATAGTCCTATCTGCCGTTGGGTATTCGACCCTGTTTAACCGCTAGTGCTCGTAATCTTTTTATAGCTTGCTAGCCTGTCTCTGCTCAGAGTGTACTAAGAGCCAGATAATACCCACAAGATGACACTGCGGGCGAGCTTGTGAGCTCCCTCCTTTTCCTGAAGCTGGGAGCGTGGTAGTGCCCATATTAGCCGGATTATTCTGTCTGCCTGATATGTTTCTGTATCCTTTTTGTCCCGTGGAGGGACCCCTCCTTTGATAAAATTGCCTCTTGCTGTTTTTGAATCCCTTATGATTGTAGTAGCAATTTTACCTGCCATCTCAAGAGCAGTGGCCTTCCTCTTCAGCCGTGTCAGCTACGCTCGTCCTGACCGAGCCGCTTATTAGGTTTTGTTGTTCACCTGTTACTACCGCAACCATAATGGAACAGCGTATAAAGCGACCCTGCTGGTGACAAAAGCTTTTATTAGTCTTAGAAGGTTGGCTTCCCTCATTTCCGACTTGCGATTAGCGATGTGTCTAATTAAATGTATAGTTTGTTGAACGCAGCCTTCGAGTTTACTTATAGCTTCTGCGTGAAGACCATTTTCCACATACTTATGATCATAATCTTATTTTTTTACTCTAGGGATGGGTACTCCGTCTGCCCTTAGTTCGATGCTCTGTATTTGCTGCATTGTGACTGGTACACAAGCATCTCGGACTTTTCGGGAGAGCATTTGATACGTCTAGATGCTACGTATTCTTCAACCGTTTTCACAGCTGCCTTCAGGTGTCTTCAATTTGTCCACCACTATCTCCCGCGGTCCAGAGTGTGATGTCGTCCGCGTATATGCTATGGTTTAAGCCCTCAATTTCTTCTAGTTTTGTTAGAAGCTTGATCAGTGCAACACTGAAAAGCAGCGGCGAAAGGACTGAGCCCTATGATGTTCGCCTGCTTCCCAGCGTAAATTTGTCCGACTTGTGTTCTCCTATTTGGCAGGTTGAAAGTCCCTTACATAGTTACAAGTTATTTCGCCTACGCCGACATCTTATAGATTTCCCAGTACTGCTTTGTGTTTGAAGTTATCGAAGGTCTTTCCTGAGTCCAGGCCCAGGATAACTCGCCTGTGTTTAGGGTGCGTTTCGATGATCTGGTTTTGGATTTGCAGCGTAACGCCCTGCGTCGAGAAACTAAGTTTGAAGACAATCCTCGAGTTGGGGAGAGCCCGTTGTCTTCCCTGTACCTGTTTAGTCATGTCTGGATCACGTGCTCTATGTACGATGTCAAAGAAATTGGTATTAGATTTTCAATCTGTAGCTTTTTGCCAGGTTTGGGGATCATGCCGATCTGTGCCGTCTTCCGGATAGTTGGAAGTCACCCTCGTTGCCAGCATTCTTGCATGCATCTTACGAAGGCAGAGATTGAGTCGTCATCAGGCCATTTTTTTTCTTCAAATGCCTGTCGCCACCGAAGTTACAGCGTAGCTATAAAAAACTGCATTAATTCCACGGCGGTAAACGCCTCGTTCTCTAGAAAATCCGGTGTCGGCGTTGGCGCTTTGGGCGAAAATATCATGGTCATGCCTCTGGCAGAAGGTATAGTACATGGATGGGCGCTGATTTGCTGTCGGGTTACATGACGTCACGAGACCACATGACATGATCGAGGTGGCAGAAGCTACTCGAGCAGCTCCTTTAAGATGGGAAGGTAAGATGGGGATAGAACTAGGGATGCAAAACTATCGATAGTACTATTAATACTATCGATAGTCGAATCACTATTGAACTATCGGGTAAAAGCTATCGACAGTACCGTCGATATCACACTATCGATAGTTTTTCTGACTGTATGAAAACCAGCCTAGCACACTCACAGCACTCTAATACGGCGTTCCTCATAGCCTGAGTCGCTTTTGGACGTTAAGCGATCAGGTATCGTAAATATTTTGGCTATATTGCTGGTCTATAACTGCGTAATTATCGATTGTTTTACTATCGATGGCAGTACTATCGACAGTACTATAGATAATACTATCGATAGTTTTCTTAGATTATCAATAGCTTCAGAAACTATTGATACTATCGATAGCCAATTTACTATACAGTTTTTCATCGCTAACCGTCTGGATTCTATCATCAAACCCACCAAAGCGCTTGGATCCCGATTCTGACAAACTATTTCTATGCCACGCAGACACTTTCATACGGCTTGTTTAAAACAAAACTTTATATCTATGCCTTGCGTATAAAGTGGTCGTTGACAACTTTATGCTATGGTGTCGAAACAGCATAATGAATGCACAAACAGATATGGGGTGACGGTTTACATCCCGCGAGCTCTCCTTTAGACCGCTTCTTTCTACGCATGCGCGCTCTTCCGTCGTGAGTAATACTGATATTTGTAGGCCCTTTTGTTTACGTGCCTTTCCCTCTAACTTTGTCGCAGGCTATTCACAAGCTTTGTTTATTTTACACGAGCGAAAATGCATTAGATGGAGCGGGGCCACTTAAGTGCATGGCGCTAAGCAGCAGAAAAC
Organism: Amblyomma maculatum; assembly: GCF_055883805.1. Taxonomy (NCBI): domain Eukaryota; kingdom Metazoa; phylum Arthropoda; class Arachnida; order Ixodida; family Ixodidae; genus Amblyomma; species Amblyomma maculatum. Next base: position 170,339,492 of record NC_139346.1, on the reverse strand, counting down.
GTACTCATCAATAGGCACCACTTCGTGTACTTTGGCGCAGTAAAGGGACTTCAAGCGCCATCAAGGTAGGAACCGGGATATCGAATGAATTCTCGGCTCCCTACATCAAACAAGGCCAACGAGCGTGGTGCCGCGCAAGCGAGAGTCGGATGCACGCCAGGTCGCCTAGCTACTGGCTGCTCTTAAGCAAAAAGTTGAAGCATAAAGCAAGTCAGCAGTACTTTAGATGTTGACGCACTTCGACACTGACCAGATACAGGAAATCTCCATTAGATGTCGCCAGTTTCATCACGAACATTTCAGGGGACAGTGCCAATGCTGCGAAGCCTGTGTCCGTTGTGCTTGTTTGGATACGACGTACACACGGTACTTTTGCACACGAAAACGCTATTGCACTTTCCCGCTCCTCCCACGAAATACACGCGTACGCACGTACATACGCATACACTCACAAGCGAACAAACAAGGATAGTAGTAGGTTGCACTTCACTTTCGCGGCTCATCAAGTGTTATCAGCCGTACTCTGCCCCAATTTCCTTCGCTTCTGTTTTAGAAGTTGCATTTTACTCTGCATTCGGTTTTCAGGTGTTTTCCTTTTTTCCTTTTCTGTGTGCTTATCGGCCTTCACGGGAACAAACTGCATTTGGTTCTTGCGCCAGTTTTCGGCGCGAGCTATCGGCGGCGTGTCTTTGGTAGGCGCCGGTTGGTAGGGCTTTGAGAGAAAGGTACGGAGCTCAGCTAGAGACATTTTGAGAATTTTTAGTGCGTGCGCGCTTTATCTCTGATATGTAGGGCCAATGCAGTACTTAATACTTCATTACTTGTGATGTTCTGCAGTGCATTTTTATCACGGTAAGAACTTAAAAAAAATATGCTGTGTGAAGCAAAGGAATGGCTGCATGCTTGGAAGTCAACGAGAAGTATACCTTTGTCTTCGACTGTGTATATAGTTATCAGCGCCGTTACAGGATCGCATTGCATGATTTCTTTGAATATCACCGTTAATTGTTCTCTCAAGCTTTTTTACAAAATTTCAGAGGGCCACCAAAGCAGAAATGTATGATCTATTTTAATTTATTGTTATGCTCTTGTGTTTGCAGGCTTAGGTATACCTGCTGTAGCCATTTAAAATGCGTTATATAGCAGCAAGCCAGTGAAGTACGACATTGCCCTATCCGTGCAGTCTTACTAATGCAGACGCTTGATATAACTGCCCTTTTTATTTATGGCGAATACAGATAAAATACATATCAAACAAGAAAAAAATGAAAGGGAGGATACGTAGTGCAGTGATCCCTGTAGACAGGGCGTTCATTTTTTCGGGCAACAAAACCGATTAGAGCTTTTGAGGTTGTTTCACACAACCATACAGTCACCACAAAATTCAGCGTCGGATGGAACAAAAATGTCCGTTCCTTCAAAAACTGGAAATTGCCACAACCAGAATGTTTAGTGCGAGATCATACCTGTCGAGTTATTGAGCTGCTTTTGATCATTGCTTCTCTTGCGAGCGCAGTAAACACTGATGGTTTTGCGCGGCCTTCGTGATTCTTATAGTTAACATCGAATATAGCCGAGGGAGCTACAATTCAGAATAGCGTCATGGCTTCAGCATTAGAAGTGCTCTTCAACTACACACTTTATGGGTTACAGCGGAGTCTGTGATTCGGAATGGCGTTGCGCTGGGTGCTGGATCTCGGAGCCAGTGGTGACAAGAAAAAGTGAGTCCTTTCAAGCTTCGTTGATCTTTGCTGCCGTTACATAGTTTGCGAACATAAACGTTTTTCCTTCAAAGAGCATATCGCTGTCTCGCTTTTTTTTATCATTATATCTGCGCACCGTAGTCGTCAAACAGTGTTCCTATGCAAGATATGCTGAAATTTCGTCACCTGTAATGCTTTCACTGTAGGCTTGAAATACTGGAATACGGACGGTTGCTGAAGGATCGGTTCGCCCGCTTCAGCTCGCTTGCCTTTCCCGTCCCTGACGTCCTTCTTTTAAAGCTTTCAAAGCATTTGCACGGCTTCTTAAGTGTGTCGTTATTGTAATCGTCACACTTGTCGTTTTAAATATTACCTTGCATCTCACACAATAGGCCTGGCAACCCACTGGAATGCTTGCAAAGTTAAATCTTGTAAGTCGGACTACAATGAATGGGAAATTACTGTTCCAATAAAGTGATTTCCCTAAAAAAATTGTTAGGAATTGCTTGCATCATGATACATTGGTTTGGTGAAAGCCTGGAGTCCTATTTTGAGATGAGAGCAATGCAGCAATTGTGATTTTTCACTTTTTCCTAATTGCTCTATTTATTGCCTGCATGCTACCGGGAGCATCGAAACAGAACTGATCTATCATTGTAAGGGCATCCTGCATTCGTCACGGTGCGAAACAGTGGAGCACCATCGCTACAGCGTCACACTTCACATAAGCGGCAACGTCGCGTGTGTTCAGGTTTCACAGCACAAAAAGAGAACGACATATTACGAGAACGAAGGTTTTGCTCACTGGAGAAGGAACAGACGGAATCACAAAGGCGGAAGCAAAAAGGCCAGCTCAGCAGCGCAAAAATTGCGAGTGAACAGGATCAAGGCGCCTTTACCCCCACCGCCTGGATCGGCGTGCGCTATGAACTCCACAGCGCGCGCCGATCCAGGTGGCCATGCCACTGATAGCCTGAAACTTGGCACAGTGACGTGGTGCACACCGCATCCTTCCCTTTCCTTTCCGAACTGGGCTGCATTGCCAGCGCAAGTTGAATAAAAGCAAAATGAGCAGGGGTTATTTTTGCTAAACCGTTGATAGTCTGACTTTCTTCGTTTTACTTCATTTAACTCACTGTAACTAGTTTTATACGATATCTGATAAAGACGCTCTGCGACTGTTGGCCTAGTGCGATGCAGTGTATGCTATACGTGTGACGCCATCTGAGAGCCGCCGCGTCAAAGGGCAGAGGTTTAACTGTGTTGTCCACGATCAGCTCTGATGCAACTGCTGATGTTTCGAATCCGCTGATTTCGTTTTCTCTTTAGTGTGAAAGCAACGGCACTAACAAGAAAGGCTGGCTAAAATTCTCAGGCGGCCGGGGGGGGGGGGGGGGGGGGGCAATATGAGGGCTTTCGCACAAAAATGACGGTCGTATTTAGCGTTGTTATCCAATGTGAATTAGTGGGCCCTAGCACTTCGGCGTCGACATTGATTTCGGGTCGCACATACTCGTTTGTGTACTGTGATTATCTCCCACATTATGTGTAAAATCACATGACAGGTATGAAAAGCTCCAGTTTCATTAAGCTGCATTAACTTGCCTGCATGGCCAAGGAGCTGCATATGTCTGACTCTGGATCCAGGGGTCCTGGTGGGTTCGGCTTCCATCTCTATAGTGCTGTCCGGGCTTGAAGCTCCTGCCAATGGCTTCACACAGACGGACATGGCGAAATCGGTTAAGGGGTACTAATAGTGACCCGCACTAGCTAAAACGAAAGAAAACACGAGCTACACGCCAAGCAGCATCCGAAGCGGTGTTGAGGTGGATTATCATGGTTCGCTGGTGCTGGCAGGTCGAGCCACCAAAGCTGTGAACTGACGGCAAACTCAGAAAAGCAAATACGAAACTATGCGGCCCGACTGTTCTCTGAAGCGGGCTCATTTTTTCGCCGCCAATTAAGGTTTTGGGTTTTGAGTAGGTCTGCATCAATAGTCTATTGCTGCGCCGGTCATACCTGGACTCGACCACCCAAATGCCCCTGTTAGAATTAACTGGTGCGAGACCCATAGCGTCTGAAGTGAGTGTCCGACGCCCTAATTTACATGGGCGTTGGGTTGGACAGTACTAGTAACTTGAAATAACGAGATGGGGTTCTGCCAGCCGTAAATGGGTTGGTCATATTTATAAGGCTCAAAGACTGGCAAGGGGTGACCATCACACGGCAATGCGGAGACACTAGAAAATGGTGGGGATCGCGATATTTAGGTCGTTTATTTTCCGGTGTTCATTTTTCGAAAAAGTCGGCGGATATTTTTAGCGTTTATATAGATTTTTAATGGGTGTTTTTCGGCTAGCCGCATGGTGCAAACTGCAAAACGCCGCGATTATTGGTGAAGAATATTTTCTACGTACAAAACATTATAGAAGCTAAAAGGGAGAAACATTACTGGCCTTGGAGCAAAAGCTATTTAGAGTTGAATATATTAGATACAAGCATAATTAGACTGTCATCACCCATGCGCTCCATCGTGATGACAGTATCCAATTTTTGAGAATGCCCACTCAACATCAGCGCTTGACAACGGAAAACCTAACATGTATAAAAACGCTTGGTGTAATACTGGCCGGTCACGTGCATACAGTTTCGAAAGCAAAGGATGCTCGACAACACCACTCACCATGTACTGTCGGAAACCGCGGAACTCGGACTCCCCAAGCTCCTTCTTCTCTTTCATGTTGTACTCATCCCGCACAGCGAGCCTGTAGATCTCTTCATATCCAGCAACTCTCATAGTAGTTCTTTTACTATTCTACGAATAATGCGGGAGCGTCATCTATAGTAACAGTCCTTTCGATTGTAAAACAAGCCTCAGAAAGAATCTGACTCACAGGTGGGCCGTTCCGCCTGCCGAATCGGCACAGCCTAAAAATTCTGCCCCTCCTTGAACTGGTTTGTTGCGCGCCTGCTAGCCTGTTTTTCTGTCCAAGGGAAGGAAATGGCAAGTTTTTTGTCAGGAATGGGTTCTATGCTAGCATGAACACACGAAATGCAGGTCTTTTTGAATTCTAACCTGTTGCATATGTTTTTTCTTCTTTTTTTTTTTACCGGCTCATGTTTATGTATGTCTTTCGGTTAAAACCGGAAATTACATGGTCTAGCGATATTAGATAAGTACTGCTTAAGGGCGCGTTTGTACATTTGTGGTTTTATATATGGCACGTCTCGACCACCGCTGATGTCGCGTCACTGAGACTCTTGTATTTCTTTTTCGAGGTGATATATTGAGTGAATCAGTTGGAACCGTATTGGCCGGCTTGTCTTTGCTTGGGTAGTGCTTGTTTATGCTGGGCTTTTCTTCGCGTGTGGCATAACACCAAAAGCACGTGCAAGTGCTTTGTTGGCACAGTTCGCTCATGTAGATGACTTCCAGGTATCTAGTACTGGTAATTCGGTGCGATGCGATTTTCAATAATCGGGTATTCAATCGAATATTATAAACCTCCGAACATGCTCCCACCCTTGCACTTAAATAACGCCCTGAGCGACGTGTAGTTTTTATGCCAAGTTTTCAGGCTTGTAGATATGCGTGAACCGACTGAGACCGTATTGTTTTTTTTTTTTTTTTTTTTTGTCTTCAGTGTCCGAATTTTCTCCCTTAGAACCTCTTTGTCCTAAAATTAAGTATAGCACGTTTGGAGGCCGGTATTCGCAGATACACTTCACTCGCGGGTTACTATGCGCTAGTGTCAAGATATCAAGAGACTGATTTCGTTAGGAAAATGCGAAAATTTGATCTCTGAATCTGGAAGTTAATCTTCCAATTTTTGTGGTGTCTCCAATGCTGTCTACTTTTTTTTTCGGGCTGAATTACGTGATCATATTTTGGTGTGTAAAGCCAATTTAGTTCAAATGTTTTTTTTTTTTATTTGCAAAGCGAACAAATTAAGACAAGGGCTCACCGAGAACACCAGTCAAATGTGGAAGCGTATATACATATACTGGCGATGATTTTCAGTGTGACGCCTCGTGGCCTTCTCGCTAAAAATTTTACATACAAGGTGCAGCCACTCGCGGAATAATACGTCCAAGCAGTTACTCAATCTAGACAGAAACCAGAGAAATTGAATGCAGAGCCAAATACTTGACCAAAAGTGCTACCCAGGTTATCAGTGGCACTGTTACACTCTTTTTTCTCTTGTACCTCAAAGACAAAGGCGCTTTTACGAGCACACTTCGCAGTGACCACAAACAGACGCCGAGTCCTGCGGAGGCGAGTGCATTGCGGCAAATGCGCGATTTACCTCCGGTCTCTCACCGCGCGCGCAGATACCTGCGGCGGGTTCGGCTACTGCGCATCGGATTATTCATGACCATGACCATGGGCTTCCTGTACCAGGCGTCCAAAGTGGTCGAGGAGTACCTCAGCTTTCCCAGCGCTGTGGACGTACGCATCGAGGGCACAGAAGTGCTCCTTTTCCCAGGCCTTTCCGTCTGCGTCACCAACTGGTGCGTACTTTTTAAAAAACAAACAACACTGTTCTGAATTCCCTCATAAGGGGCCAATGACAAGGCCAGCGACAGTTTCACTCATTATTATACAGGCGCCCGTGTGCTGTCCAATGTCAGTGCGTATTAAATAACCCCAGGTGGTAGAAATTTCCTAAGCCCTCCACTATTGCGTATCTCATAGCCTATAGTCGCTTCGGCACGTTGACCACATAAACCAAACAAAACTAAACCATTTGTATACAAAGCATGACAAGTTCAAGCATGAGTCCAGCTTCACGTCCGTAACATTCTAATGCTTTCAGCCTTTTCGGAGCTTATGTTTATCCTAAGCCAACGCGTAGTTTGCGCACTGCGATATAGTGAACGGCTGGAAGGGAGCTCATCGAAAGGCGCTCAAGAAAGACACAAAGAGCTCCTTACAACGTTGGGAATGATATGGAACAATGGTTCTAACAACATTTAAGAACAGATATATACTGCGACGAAATTTGTTTTGTGGTTCAGTTCACTGCACAAGATGATTTCCCTTTTCTTTTTTTTTCTTACGCCTAGAATTTCACAGAAACTGCAGCGGTTTAGCGCATGTTTTGCTTCTCGCAGTATCCACATGCACTGAACCTTCCAAAGCTCAAATAAACGCAGTACGAAGTTTGCAATGTAACCTAGAACGCACCTGTCTGCAGCATTACGGCTCAGTTTTCCTCAAGATTCATTGTAATTCATTTCGAGCCCATCGCGGCCCTCGTGTCCTCACTTCGAAAATGTCCTCTATTTCAATTTTGTCCTCGCATTATTGGCTCGAGTCTGTCGGCCAGTGTTAATCTTCTTTAAAAAGTTCGGAAACCGGAAATGAAGAAACGAAAGCGGAAGGCGGTAATTTTTTCCTCTCTTGCAATGTGGATGGCCTGCAGCACTCAAAGCTGTCAACCTTTTGAACTTGACGCCCAACCAGCCAAGGACGCATTGCGCAGTTTTATTTCCACTTACGTCCTCGGCCGAAAATCCCCGCTGCGTTTCGACATTATCAACCAGAAAGGAACATTTTTTAGGTGCGATTCAAATGTCCCCCTACAATAAAGCAATGCCATAAACACTGCAATTTCAGTTGTATCGTAGGGCCTTTTAAAGCACGGGAAGAGTGTTATATTTTCTTGTCGCCGTTGATAATGTTATTAAAATACATGAGGCCCGATGGGTTCTATCACTTCGGTCTTTGCCTGTACAGTGTTTCCGCATAAATAGGCCGTATGTAGCGATGAGGAACTTTGCTTAGCAGGAGAACTCTTGACAGCTGGACATATTATTATGACGCAATGAGGGACGGCCGTACTGCCATTCCCTTTCTTCTAATGTAAGTAAAAATGAATTTCTAAGTTTCCAAGGTACTCACGATAGTTGCCGCTGTATAAGTCGCCTCCACGGGGCGACGACGGAACCACTGCATGTCGGCACCCCCAAATCCCTTGCGGATATTCGCAGCCTATCGCAGTACTTTGAATCGAAACTGGCGTAATTGAAAATGCGACAATGGCTTGAAAAGGCAACGAAAATGCTCAGTATGCTAGGCATATCGGCCGCTGCACGTGAAGTAGCAGCGAACAATCGAGGAGCCATCTGCATCGAGGAAACTTATGTCAACTCGTCCAAACGGCAGATATCAACGTTTATATGACACACAGTTTCACGCAGCACTTTGCTGTAAAGATCGATGGAGTCCAGTCCTTTGTATCACGGCAAGTGTGCATAAAGAAGCGGACGCAGAGCAGGTGGTGGAGGGGATACCGATGCGTCTCATAACGCCATGTTATCCCGGCAAAGCTAAGCCTCTCGCAGGTCGGCGGCGCAGTCGAAGCAGCACGAAGCGTTCGAACTCGCTGGCGTCTTCAAGGCACAGGCTGTGCAGCATACTGCTGCATAAGGCGTCGGTAACAAGTTGTCTTGTGTCGCGGTAAGCGCGCGCGAAGGAACAAAAGCAGATGCTAGAAACGAGCCGGCAACGATGAGGATGTTGTCATCTGCTGGCACGGCTATGACTGAGCTGCCGCTAAACGGCGGGCGGACGCGAGAGTCTGAGCAAGGAGCTTTTGAACTTCTTTAGGGTCTGAAGAAGTATTCATGCCGACGAAGTACTGTTTGGAGAAGGAGTACAATCATGTCAATGCTCTATTTTACTTCTTAATTTTGTCACAGTAGCAGAAAAAGGGATTTCCCCAATTTTACTTCTTATAATGAGTTTCAAAATTTGGCAGTAAGTGTCTAAAGGGTGACTTCTGTCATTATTTCTCTTATTTGGGCTTATTGATGTTTATAGCTTACTACATCTTCTGCTTCGAATTTAATTGTTATTTATAGTAATATGACAAGGCTTATCAGACTTTCTACATTATGTGATGGCTCCCACCTCTGGCCAAAAGTTCGGCAGCTGTGTACGAAAAACAAGCCTACAAAGGATCCTTGCACTACCACTATAGATCGCATTATATAGCCTTCAGCGTTGGTCACTGAATACATTATAAGCAAACTGGCCCTTATGTTTACATCCCTAATTAAACTAAAACCCTGGGGTAGTTGTGATTTCAATTATTTCATTTAGCACTACCAGTGTTTTCAGAGTGATAACGTTAAAACTGCTGTTCTTATTACTGCATCCAAGCGCGCATAGGTCTGCAACTTGTTATCCCCAATAACCTTAAATTTCGTGCAATCGAATTGCACGTTGGAAAGCGCTTGGTGAATATTTGCTGCTTTTTTATTGTTTTCAGGGGATAAAAATGCGCTTATTGTAAGATAACGTGCCACCATAGTAGTTTTTTTCGCACCACTACCTCTCTTTTTTAGGATCAGCCGGACCAAGCTTTGTGAACACTACGAACAATTCTGCGAAACTAACACTACCAATGTAAGTTCTCTTTCACTTTTCACTTTTTTGTTTCAGAAAGCCATATTCTGAAGGATCTGAACTTCTTTCGAAATTCTTTTTAGTAATCGCTTCTAATGAAACAGTACTTTTGTGAAAAGATAAAACGGAACAAATTTTAATTATCCGAGAAAAATCGAGAGGATCAGTTAGATAACTAGTCGGTAAATTATTTGCACTTAATACTTTTACGGAAAAAGTGATATTACAATGTAGCCACGGCGAACATTATCTGGCATGGTTAGCATTTCTTTTCCAGTATGTTTTCGAAATGCAATTAAAATTTATTATGTGCCGGAGTTGCTAAAGTTAAGTGCCAACGACTAAACTTTGCTTTTAATTTCCGTTCCTGCAGCTGGACGAGCTTAGAGAGCTACTCTTGACGGGCGGCAACCTTGGCGACATTGCTCACAGCTCAGAAGACGTTCTTCAAATTGGTTTCGTGAACCCAACGCAGTACTTCTTTGAGTTCTACCTTAGCCCAAAGTAAGGGTTCCTTAAAGTAAGGTCACAACCTGGGAGTTTCTTGCATCTCTTAGCAGAGTATCGATGAATTGCCTGCGAAGCGTAAAGATTAAAAAGAACAGTTAAGTCCCGAAAAGAGGGGCCCATATCAAGACTCCGAAAGTCGAAATACTGAAAACTGTCTCCAAGCCATATAAACAGGCCATATAAATGGGCTCTCTGCGACATAAAATAATAATAATAATAATAATAGATTTCGGACCTTTAGGCAGCATGTGCAAAAAGGAATGAAGTTTGTGGCTCTGATGTATTAAACGGTGTATTCTTTTGCAGCTAAGAAATTGCATTTACGCGCTCTTTTTTTTTTTTCTTGTTTTCCAGCGTTACTCGCCAGTCGTACTCGCGGCTTCCCAGCCAGATGTGCTACACCATGAACTGGAGGCACGACTCGAAGATCGAGACTGTTCACCAGAACGTTTTGGCATTCGGTAAGCTTTCTGTGCACGCTTTGGTGGTGAATGTTTTAGATGAGCATCGAAATGCTTTCAGATAACTAGACATGCGGCATTTTTCCTCCACTCGATACAAGATTATCCCAGTTCTTTAAATCGGTTTGTTTTGAGGTTGCCAGTTAAGTGTAACACGGCAAACGCAATACAGGCTTTCAGACGCGCGCGCACGCACGTACGCACGCACGCACGCACATACACACGCGCACACACGCACGCACACACGCATATACAAACACACGCAAGCACGCGCACACGCGCACACGCACACACGCACACACACACGCGCGCGCACGCAAGCATCGCGTATAATACGTGCTCAGAACGAAAGAAATGTTGCCGGAAAAAAGGATTAAACATTTTATCCCGGGTTTCTGTACTTCAAGACCCTACAGCACTACAGAAGACAGGTCATAAGAGCAGAAAGGAACACCACGAGCGCTAACTTCCAACAAACTTTATTCTTTTCATACAGCGCATTTATATTCGCAGAAATCCAAGCTCTTTATCATTCAGGTAGATGCAAGGAAGATGAAGGAGGAAGATGAAGACCACACACGTGTGGTCTGAACTATGTATCTTATCTGCTTCAATGATTTGAAATGAAAAATGATAAAGCAGAAAAATGAAAAAGTAGGGATGAGTTAACCCGGAAAATCGCTGAAGCAGGGAAGATAACGTAGTTCAGGTCGCAGGTGTTTTAACACACCTATCTTCCTCAGTGATGATGAGCTTGGATTTATGCGAATGGGACAAATATGTGCAAAACTGTTTACGTGCTTTTTCTGGCGTATAAAAATGCTGTTTAAAAAGAACAAAGTCTGTTGAAAGTTGGCAATCGTGGTGTTCCTTTCTGTTCTTCTGTCCTTGTCTTTTGTTGCGCTATAGTGCCTTGGAGCTATGAACCAACATCCTCTTAAATCCACCCTGCTGGTTTATGTGCATAAAGCACCGCATTGTAACACAGTGAGCATCTCGATTTAGTACTTGATCACCCTTCTTTCGAAACACACATAAAGATAAGTCACAAGCAATGACGATGACTTATTTAGGCCCTCACACATCGCATTTGAAACACTTGGTTCTATTATTCGCTTTCTGAAGTCGCTTACGTGCACAATTTGGTACATTTTTGCCCATTCAGAACAAAATTGCAGGACATAAAAGAGACACTGCTAATATCAGGACAAAGGGTCGATATTCTATAGGGCAGATCTTGCTCGGACTTATCACATTCGCAGAAATGAACGTACTGTTCGCATGGCCCGACGATGACGTAATTATACTGGACGAGTACGAGATGAATCTCGGTTTCCACCACGTGGATACTAATACTGCCGGCAAGAAGCACGCCATGGCCTTCAAGCCCTCGGGGGACTTCGTGTTCGGGATTGTGCAGGTAAGGCATTGAGGAAAGAAGAGAGCAGTTCGCTATGCAGCAATGGTATTTTACCCCTCTGCCACCCTCGCGAATGGGCCATCTATGTGATAAATCCATGTAAGAATTGCTGTCGAGCAAAATACAATAGCCAAGGAACTTCACATTACCCAGAAAATGCAGTGCTTGCAATAACACATATTAAAAGGAGCAATAGTTAGAAAGTAAGTTGCAGTTGATCTTTTTGTGCAGTTGCATTCATTTTTGAGCGGCTCTTAGTATGAGCCTTTTTCGGCTTACAATTTCTTCATGTTGGTAAGTTTTATGCTTATTTGATATTTTACAGATCATTATATTAGCTCAATTTTATCAGGCTCATTGCGTCACTACGATCTTTAATACGCGAGCCAAGTTTGCACACTGCGTGACGAACGGTTGAGAAGGTCGACTTTTCGTTTTTTTTTCTCGTTGTCACAGGAAGGAGTCGTATCTCTCCCGGCTCCATATGAGACAAAATGCGACAATTACAGCCGCTACCTACACGTTGCAAACTACAAGGTCCGGTACTCTAAAGAGGTGAGCGGTGTATATTTTTACTGCCCCGGCCATATTTACGTATATACAAAAAATTCTGAAAAAATTTATAACCTCGGTTAGAACTTACGTTTGCTTCGTGAGTGATCTGAATCGTTTTCGACATTTGGGCATTGCTTTTGGCTTTTGACAACTTTGAATACATTCTTCGCTTTTAAATTATTTCAATTAATTTTCAATAACTCATTTAATCAATTACACGCTATATTTTTTAATTACCGTCATCAAGCATTGACTTTTCATTCTGAGTATTTTGACACCTTTGAACCCAGCTTTCAACTTTCTCTTTTATTCATTTTACTCATCAATTAATTGCAATGATTTCATTGTCCATCATCGCCTATCACACACCAATCAATCATCAATCAGTAGAGCCACAAATCACCATAGTGCAATTTTTTTTGCGCAGCCCTCAATTATTTCCGACATGCGGTGTCGAGAACTATAATATACGACGACGCCAACGGCTTTTCGGCCGAGTGAGCGGCATAAGCTATCGCTTAGACATGCGCCAAGAGCTCATTCGGCTGCAGGTTGCAGCAGAGCGCTGCATGTCAAGCTTCAGGGGTGCTGCAGCGCTCGTAATATCATGAGTGATCGTGGCACCACGTATTATTAATTTCTTTTTGCTTTACCCACAATACTTTGCTCAGCAATAATGATTAATTCATTCGTTTTGGTGATTACAGTACAGAACCCTTCCAGAACCCCTCGACACCTAAATGTCATAAAAGGGGCATTGACAACAAAACTGAGATGGACTTGTTTCATAGATTATGGCATTCTAGCGAAAAATACGTTACTATACCACACATTATGGATCTCATAACCAACAAACGGTAAAAAAAAAAAAAAACTGAAATACAGATGTCGCCATCACCGGCCGATTTCGCAAGCAAAGTGCATTGCGTCAAGAGGGATTTTTCTAGTCAGATCGTTGAGGCTAGACAACTGTGCCGTTCAATTCCAAACGGGGATCATGGAGTCATTTTCGGTGTTGACCACGACGGTGTAGTCATCACAAGTTTGAAACGATTGGCGGAAAGATAGTTCTTCAACCTGTTTGCCCGGCAATAAAGGCCCCTTCAAATTTCGCATAAAAATCACTACAGCCAGGAAGGGGCATAATATCAATTTTCCCGAAAAACAGTGGCTATATTTCTATTCAGTGTTCTTTTAGAGCATGATCTCGAAGCCTTGCGTATATTAAACCTTCAGGGGTGCCATTAGCTTCCTGCTACACAAGGTGTAAGAAAACCGCAGGAAATTTGAATAGATTTCCAAGCCTTTCGTGATTTCTAAGCAATATTCTTCGGGGCGCGAGAACAGTGCTAATGGATTTGCGCAGGATTTCTTGAAGTACGGCAAAACACGAAATGTATCACGCTTTTCGAAATTTCATTGCTGTTTGTTTTCTTTCTTATAGATATGCTACGAGGAGTGTCGAAAGGAAATAACTCGTGAAGTTTGCGGATGCATCCCTAATGACTACGCCTGGCGAAACCAAATCAGAGACAAGGTTTGCGACATGCAGGAGACGAGTAAGCCAAACTTGTACACCACTGAAAATCGGAGTTCTGAGGTTGCAATCAGGCGTATTGCAACCTCAGAACCCAGAGATAATGAACCAGAAACCGCCAGAGCCAAATCACTGACGTTTACTATAAATTACATGTTATTCTACTCAACTACTTCCTCAGAATGACGTCACTAAGCGCGCATAATCGCCAAATAAATATACTTGCTCCTCCAGCTTTCGACCTGTAATGAATGTTGATATCTAATACATTACGATCAAGCAAAGGTGCATAAACTCTAGGCTCTTTTTAAACCTGCCACCAACCATAATAATAGAGTTGAACGTTGAGCTAGCTGGTCACACATCTTGGAAGAAGGCAGCCGAGCAGGCAACAAAACAGAAGAAGCACACGCAGACACAAGGACAACGCTGCACTGACAACTATATTAACCTGAACCCGCGCACATTCTTCTCCCTTATCTTTAGCTCTGCAGCTAACTTCATCCTTAACTTTAACGTCCCACCGGTAAGCGTAAAAAATATAATTCCTTTTTCAACAATATTACTGAAGGCATGCTAACACATTGGTCTTCCGAGTTCCTGAGTGCACATGCTTCGAAAATTTCCCTTGCTATCCTGTCCTTAATCCTTTTCAAAACCTTCACATTGTGAAGGTCAGCTGAACATTTTTGGTCTTTGCAAATAAAGCAGTCTTTACAGTGCACTGCGATGTTAGTGCCCGACTTCTCCGATATTGCCGCAGCGTGCTCTCTAAGAGGTTGGCTGCAGACGTAAGGTGAAGGGAGATATAGTTGTCAGCTTGCAGCGTTCTCCTTATATCCCCCCCTTGCTAGGCTTTCCTTCCTTTGGAATCCAGTTTGTCACCCTAAGCGACCATCGGTTATCCTCACCTCGCACTACATGTCCTGCCCATGCCCATTTCTTCTTCTTAATTTCCACTAGAATGTCGGTAACTTTCACAGACGGCAGTTTACAGAAGATACAAAAATATTTTTTCTATGGAGCTATGTGTTAACAGGTAGAGCTTCGGTGTGTAATTTAAAGAAAAATGTTTTCGTGCACGGAGAAATCTGCATTTTGCGCACCGGCCCCACGTGAGCGGACCGGATCGCGGACGGCTCGCGTCGCCTCCTTGGCAGTGCTTCCTGTAAAGCGTACTTTGCCGCTGCGGTACCCTTTATGCGAAGAAGCACTGATAGTTTTGCAGGCGGGAAGACGTAAAGTGAAGGGAGATATAGTTGTCAGCTTGCAGCGTTCTCCTTATGTTTTTGTGTGCTTCTTCTGTTTTATTGCCTGCTTGGCTGCCTTCTTCCAAGAACCATAATAACCCTTACATAAAGCTTCTCGCCAACAGTCCGCTCTTTAGGTCTCAACTTGCGCATGTATCCATTATATGGAAGAATGCTTGAAAATAGCCATTGAAGCAGTTTAAAACCAAGCAGCTAATTTATTACCCGTGGCAATTCATAACTAACTGAAGTAGAAAACCTAAAAACGTTTAAGTAACTAAAACGAGAAGAAGCCACGCCCGTCCGTCTCTCATCCGGAATCCAGTCGGAAAAAAGCTATAGAATTTTTTTTGTGTGTGATCACAACAGCATTTTTGTGTGGTTTTTGACAGCGAACCTGTTATGACAGTAGAAATTTCGGCAGTAACTTCAAAATTTTATGCGGTCATAACAGGAAATTACCAGACTACAGACTACATAAATTTACTACGAAGACAACAGTAAAATTACAGAACCACAGAAAATTACGACGTTACGGCAGAACTACATTGTATTCTTTCGTATTTTTGACATGGTTCTCTTCTATTTTTTACTCGACTGAGAACCTTCGGGTCACCTTATTTTCGCAAAGTGCTTCGGCCCCTTTCTAACCACGCGTCGCGACATTTAGACCATCCGTTTACTCAAAATTTGTTCTACGTTTGCATACATTCCTTTAACTATTAAACTCGGCTGCCTGCCGTCTCAGAATGGAATTAATTGTTTTCCCTGCTCAGAGGATCTCGGCTGGGCACCTCACTTAGTTTGGGAGGGCTTTAGTTAGTTCAAAGTTCCCGCTAAAAGTTGGCGGCTTTTAAACTGACAAAGCAAACTGTACAAAGCTTCGTGTCAATACGCTTGGATCCTGTGATCGGTAATGAACGTCCACATTAATTTTTAAATGTTAATTGTTAAGATCGTGTAAGTTTTGTTTTAATAAAGCAATCTGGAAGACGACTTTTGGTAATTGGTTATGTGTTCGAAACCACTTTTTATTCGTTTTATATACCCTTCTCCTGCAAGCTGCTGAACACTTGTAGTATATTCTATCATTTTGCCCAGTGTGCGAATTTGTTTCCACGTACAAGTTTTTTTTTAGTTTATGTAATCATACCCTTCTTCATGCAAGGTCCGAAACGTCCAGTTAAGTAAACGAATATACGAAATCTTAAATAACTAAATTTGTGGATTACACTGGCATACCTTGACAGTGCTCCCGGAGAAAAGACATGTCATATGTTTCAGCGCTTTTGTGCCAAGGCAGCCTTTCTCAGCCTTCGAATCAAGCAAGTGGTTTTCTTATACCAGGGTGTATTATTGCGGAGCGCAGTTATCAGTGGAGCCAATAAGTGTATTTAGCCTTTCAGTGTAACCAACTCAACCGAGGAAACTTGTTTCATCTCCAATGTATAATATTGTATTATACTCCTTTACCTTTTAACCTAAAATGTCCTTTCTCCCTGTCGCTCACCTCTTTGATTCCTCCTACCTGTCTCCTTGTTATCCATTTATTTCCGCCGCCTCAGTTCAGGTGCTTCAGTTCATTTCGATAGCAGATATCGGGGCAGGCAAAACTCTTTTCCTTCCTTTATTATTATTTTTATTTCATTCAATAAAACCACTTACTACTATTTTCATCTCCGCTTGTTATGCGGCATGGAATGTTTACGATGAGACCCCCGAAGCTGATCACATGTTTCCTTCTGGTGGTCGCGCTCTGCGGACACTTGGTTACGTTATTTACAGCCGCTCGAAGACGTAACAACTAACTGACGCAACCGCTTGGCTCTCTTCTGCAATGTGGGCAAAAAGTGAAGACAGTGATGTTATTGAACAAACAGTTTCAATTTTAGCTTGCACTGGATGCATCTGAGGCGTGAAGTTAAGGAACTACAATACGCCTAGTGTTTCTTTGTGTGGTATGAGTGCTAACATCTACACATATAAGAAAAACTGCGTTGTCTGAAGAGTTCGGTCATGGGTGTGCGCCGCGGGCTGACGCAAATCTCTGCGACGATATAGCGTGCAGACAAGTGACACACTTTATTTGCATTGTCCAGTTTGCTTTTTCTCATTGCTTTTTGTTTGTTTGTCCACAGCAAACTGTGTTCACACCGATGGCAGAGCTAGGTACAGTGTGATTTGCAATGACCGTTGTCACACTGCATGCAGGTATGGATGTTATCGTATCATTTCTTGCACAACATCTTTCTCGTAGCAGCTTCGAGGCAGGTCGGATGAAAAGAGAACACTGAAGTTGCACTTTGTAGATAATACAGTAGATGTAATGCTTATTTATATCGTGTGTTTCGCTTCAAATACCGTTGTAAATCCAATATCAAGTCCTACCTCATCAAAAAAAAAAAAAAATGGCTGAAATGGGGCTTATTTTTGTATATGGTAGAAGGGTAAACATTTGGGATCTGTGAAATTAATTATATTTTTATGGGGGGGATCTTCGCATATTTACTGTGCATATTAAAATGCCGGAAATGCCCAATTCTAATTGAAAAGTGTTGAAAGGAGGACTTATAAATTGAAAAAAGAGCAAATGGTGACCAGTACTTTAAATAAAGCTCCAAGATATTTCTGTCGAACTTTCCAACCATTTAAGCTCCGCACGAAGAGTGGTGAAAGTAAAAGAAAAGCTTCTCTCTGGCGTTCCCCCCGTCTGTAGCACGTTGCAGTTAATCAGTTCGCATAGCTGAACGCGAAGGGGAGCAGCTATCAGCTTCAGCTTTTGTTCTGTGGCGTTATAGAACTAGAAGCCATGTGAAACTGTTATGTCCCACCGGAGAAGAGTTTTGCCCTGACTTCCTGTACCTTGCGAGCCAAAAATTAAGATTTCATTCAAATAATTTACTTCTCAGATGGTTTTAGGAGCGAAATGCGAGGAAAAGAGAGCCTTCATTAAACGTTTAGGAACAGAAAGTTTCAAGTTTCCTTTTATTTTATTTGATTTTAGGACATTGTGGACATAGGTGCTCGAAAAAAGGGGAAAGTGCAAGAAATAAAGTGTTCTGAGCCTGAATAAGGCAGTGCTTTGTTGTGGTATGTTAGATCGAAGAGTGCGTATAGCCACGTCGATTGAATTTAAAGTTTGAAGATGAATACCTCCGAATAATGACGGGACAGGGGTACATTACCAATAACAAAATTGGCAACACACTTAGGCAGCGCCTTTAAGGGTATGACTTGGTTTGGTTTGGGTTCTGGGGTTTACCGTCCCAAAGCGACTCAGGTTATGAGAGACGCTGTGTATGACTTGGCGTTAATGACTCCCGTCCGCGGCTCCCCTTACAAATCCTCGTTCGAGTGCACGTGTTTTGTGACTCGCCTAATTAATTTCTGCCATTACGTCATAACACTCTCTAATATAGAGTTGTTAGCTACCATATTTTATGAATGCCCTAGTTTGCAGCTGCTGCCGAATTAGCCACGTCACGTGATGTCGTGACGTCGCACAATGGTGCGACCAAACAGAGCCTATGTTATCTGCCAAGTAGCACCCGCCATGCCAGAAATTTATCGCCCACAAATCCTACGCTGGAATTTCTGGAGAACGGTGCCTTCAATGCACTCGCGATATTAACCTAAGAATTCAATTCCTTCTCCATTATCTGTCGCGTATTGTGGAGCCGACTAGATCATCTTCCTTTTTCTAACCTCGAATAGATATTAGGCTCTGTTCGATTTCCTGAAAAGTTCATGAGATATAACGTTGTAATCATTGTTGACTAAGCTTCTCTGTTTTACTGCAATGAAGGGAGACCATCTACAAGGCGACACAGTCAGCATGGAAACAGGCCGCGAGCAAGGCCATGGAAGGGTAAGTGCAGTTCTCAGCGCAGCGAAGGAGAAATGCAGATAATAGGTACACGTAATCAGGCAAAAGCCATATGTGACCCCATTCACGCATAAATGGTTGTTCTGCAAAGTTAGGAAACAGATGGCAAGAGTAAACTTGAGCGGGAAGCGCGCTGGCAGTCGCAGTACAATTATAGCTGGAGGGTTATTTAAGTATACGCTGTTGTGAGTATTGTGAAGGCGTTAAAAAAGTCTGAGCCATTCCACATGGAATCGCGTATTGACTTAACTGGACCTTGTATGTGTTACCTACAAACCCCCTCACATTGAGGGTGTTAGATTGGGAGGCGGATGCATTCTCGTTAGTGGCGCATCGAACACATTAAACAAGCAATGCATACTAAGTTAAACAATATGTATAAATGAAGAAAAAAATATATAGTTTAAATAAATAAAAGTGTTTTTACTAGATATCTATAAAATATTAAAACGAGTAGGAACCGACGTCATTACAAATTTGGTTTGGTTTGTAAGTTGCAACATTACAAAGTGACTCAGGCTGTGAGAGACGCCATAGTGGATGGCTCCGGAAATTTCCCTCAACCTGGGTTTTATTTAACTGCACTGACATCGCGCAGTGCACGGGCGCCGTCCTTGTCGGCACCACCAAAAAGGGGCTGCCACAGCTCGGATCGAAGTCGCGTCCTTGGGATCAGAATTCAAGTCCTATCCACTGAGACACTGCTGCGAGTGGCCCCTTAAGGTTACGTTTGAGAACAGCGATTTCCCGTTGAGCAGACTCTATATTGACAATCAAAACCTCGTGAAGTTAAGATGTTGTTGCCTCGGGAGGCCCACGCAAAGCAGGTGCGAAGCGCGAAATGTAAGTAAACACTCCTCAGAGCAATTCAGACTCTTCACTTGAACAGCTGTAATTAAATACCTGTAAATGACTTTCTGTAGTGTAGAAACGCTAAACATAATGATGGCATATTAATATCATGTGCGTTAGGAATTTTCCTCTTTTAAGAGAGCTACTTAAGGTACACTTTTCACTTGAAAACACAGTCTTTGTCAAAAGTGTCGCGTCTGCTTCAAGCCGTTTCGTGTTCATGGTAATGCATATCCAGTGCTCCGAATTTCTTGAAGGTAAGAAGATTTTTAATCATACTCTTGCCAATGGAAAGGATCTCCAATAATGCTAAATCAGCGCCACTTCGCGGCTGGCTTAAAAACAGACCTCCTGGGCTCTACAATTTTGGCAGAGGTTCGGGTAGCGCTATTATAGCCCTATATAGTTCTATACTCTCATTTTCAGATTGACATACGTCAAAATACGAGCCTTGATGACTTCGCGGAGTGTGGACGCACTGCACTTCATTCCATTGCTTACGGTTAGTTTGTTTACCTTTTCGCCCATCGCTCGCCGCTTTCTATTTGCCTCTGGATGCGAACAACAAACTCCGAAACCTATACAAACTCTCAGAACTTTCAATATTGATAAGAGGAAAGATGAAAATCGAATGAGTGAATGAATATTCCGACGTAAAGTACGAGCAAGTTGGACGCTGTGTCTTGTGAAAGCTGGAGAAAAAAGAGTGTACTTATGTTAATCTGAACTAAAGGAACAGGATGCAGAATTCGCAAAGTTATTTGAACGCCTTCCACATAGGCTCAGCTTGTGTATAAATCCTAGCTGTAGCAATTGACTGGATTGCAGTTGTTCGGCGCGCGGTCTTCACCGATTGTGGTAATATGCTATCTTCCGACGCTTCTTGCCTTTGTCTGTTGTCTCATTCACTGTCCTGTCGACAACCGCACAAATACGAGCTATTCACGTAATCGATAGCTTACGCGCGGGAACATGCCACCACATTTACAAGTGAGAGTTAGTTTAGTAAATATTTGCTGCATAATCTTTGGTCAGCTTCCTGATTTTTGCACTCAGCAACAATACTTTAATAGACGGCTTCTATAATAGGTGTGGTTCGAGTCTTTAGAATGCGTTGCGCAAGGAGTTATGCTCTCCATAAAAATACCAGTGAAACATGCCATTCTTCTCATGCTTGCTAGCATTGTTGATGTGATTGCGCTGACTATTCGCACATACTCTGTCTAGGAAAGCATACATTGCACATTTGATTCTTCGCAGGGAACGCAAGTACTCGGTATCGTCGGTGGCTACGCTGGGTTTTGGGTGGGAGTTGCCATATCGGGGAGCTCTGCCGAGGTCGTTCGAATTCTCCTCGACTTCTGGCGCCGCCGTGTGCGCTCTCGGCTTCGCAAGGCAGAGTGAGTGATTGCATCGGAGCCTTTGAATTTCATACATTTAGTAACTCAAGTAACTGGACAAAACGTACAATAACCCGATATAAGCTCCAACTCTTCCGGTGACAAGTCCGCTGTTTATAACGGCGGACTAACGTGGTCATCCGCATGTCATCATACATGCCACACCTATTTGTAAGACGTATGCTCACATTGCTGTAAAATGATGTAATTATTCTCAACCATGGCCTAAGTTACGATTTTAAAATTTCTATTTTCAACTCATTAGAAGTGGAGTGCCATGCCATTCCGCATGGCGTCCAATAATACTGTCAAGCGGCAATGGTACTGAGGTACTGAAAGGCTTAGGGGCATTTTAAATATTGGTTGACACGCGGCATTTAAAGCGAGCGTATTATTTTGAAGGAACTATCTGCACGTTTCAGTAGTGCCATGTTCGAATGGTCTTCCTGAGCGTGCATCGATGATCGATACTAGGATTATATATAGTCTACGGCAGCTAATGGGGCACCGAATTCACTAAACACTTTCAACTCATTACCAATTCGTGATCTTCCAGGAAGAGCAAACACGATTGGTATAAGGAATCCCCCTGTCCTAAACATTATAGTGACATCAACAACGCTCAGCCGCTTTCGGTGCCTTGGAGCGGTAGCCATAAGTAATTCAAATACTAGTACTATGCGTCATAATAATTGGCTTGGTATACTGAAAACAATTGTTGTTAGCACCTTAATTGTGACCGTTATAACATTCAAGCGCACACGAAGCGCGAGTAAAATGGCAGCCACGGGTTGACTGCAGCGACTCTATTTCAAGTCTTGTAGCCAAAGAGGTATTTTGGTACTCAACACTTGAACTCGCCTTTATGCAAGGCTCTTCGTCATTCATTCCATCTAGCGTACTTAGCTAGTAAATGCGGTGTCCATCTCTCCACCTAGGGCGTGATGCGGATGTACGCCTTTCTACTGGATCGTGCAGGAACTACATGGAAGCAGGGCTCAAATTTGGCGGGCCCCAGAACGAATACAATAGTATGTAAATTGTCCGCTTGATGTCAGCAGCTGCTCAGGCCGTTGCAAAAACGATAGAGAGCGGAAGCGCTTGATAGACTCGTATCTGCACCAGATATGGTTTTACGATTATTCTGAAAAAAAAAAAAAATGCACATGTGGCAGTCGTACGGTATGATGAGAATTTGTACAGTATTAGGACTATTGGTTTTACGTACATTTCACTTTTCTATTGATTGCCAGGGGCTACCGACGCTGCAGCTCATACGCTCTCTTTCTCCGGGAAGTTTTATACCTCCCCTGCGACCAGCACGATAATACTAATTCGGCATGCATTCACAGATATTGTCAATTATCACCAATCTGGCCGCGGCCTTTACCCCCGCCCATGTAAAGGCTTTTCAAAGGCGGATGAACGGCTCTTACTCGTACTTTATACCAATATATTTCTGTGCCCGGCAGCTCTAAAACATTTTGACCCTGCTTTCTACGGCAGCAGCCCGCACAGTGGAGTGGTGTCTTCGGACATCTACCACAAGGTGTGGGCCTGCCTCTCCGATCCCGCATATTCCCTCTCACCCCAGCCCAATCAGGGAAGATTGGGAGGCGACCCTGCTCAACTGTTCTGACCTGCAGGCCCAATGGGCCTTCGGGCGAGCCCGGGCGGCAGCAGACGCCACTGGGGTCCCAAACTATACGTCCCTCCACCTAGTGCTTGTGAAGGCTGGCCCCTCAGAGTCAACTAATGAATAATCTCCTGTACTCGTATATGTTGATAAATGTTTTCCACCACCTTAACAGTTTGCGGTGTCGACTACAGAGATGCGAAAATGCTTTCAAATATGCGGCTGACTGAAACGTAAACTGGTTGCTCTTCTGTAGAAAGAGATGCGATTCTAGTCAGTTGCATGGTATGAAGCTTATGAAAGTGATTATAAATAAATATTTGATGTCCTTGAACATCAAAGGCGTTGCTGTCATAAGCATACTATTGTTAGAATGCAAAAGCCGTATATATGTTTGTTTATTCATTTACCTTCAAGGTACACTTCAATTTATAAGAAAATAAGACAAGCTGAACTAAAAAGACCTCTGTTGTGTTAGAGAATATGGATATATGGGTTCAGTAAAATCTTATCATAGAAACAAAATCAACAATAAATCACTTTTATACAACGAACTAACAAACATACCTTTAAAGAAAACCTAAAAAAAAAGCCAAAGTGCATTCATTAAAACATCAAAAAAAAAGTAGCCTGCTATTCAGGCAAAAAATTTATCGCGTCTTTGGATGCCGGTCGAAATGGATTTAAAGGTGGATTCAGGTTGTTTTCGAAGTTGATTAAGAATAAAAAGCGGCAGATTAAGGTGTATAAGAGTACATCAGTTGCAATACCTTAATAACCATCTCTGCGAGCATCCGTGTTGACCAAATAGTATAAGTAGTGGTCCTAGCTCCATCAAGAGTCATACCCTTTGAAAATAGGTGTAAGCATACTTCGTTGTTGTTTTTTTTCTATGACAAGAACAGCAGCCGAAATACAAGTGTGTGCATGCTAAAAACATCACACACATAAATAAGCTAGCGCGAAAGCATGCTGACCATGATACCGACCAACACTCCATATGGCCCGCCGTATCTGCGCTCGCCCCAAGATAGCGCGCTACATCGCGGCACCCTATAGGCTCGACAGAAACAAGTTCATATAAACCCGACCAGGTCCGGCTGACTCAGCCCAACATCTGGCATACCCCGTCTCCATCTGTAAGCGTCGGGCTCATGTATATATACAAGGCTTTTAAAGTTTTTCTTTTTTAGGCTTAAAGTTGTCGAATTGAGCTGACCTTGCTCCGCTCTGCCCCCCTAACTCTCTACGTGCCACTGGCTGGACTGCTTGGCTCAGTGACATAAAATGATGGCAAATGCCAATGTCCTACCTAGTGGCGTTTGCGTGAAACTCTGACCTAGGGCGGAGTTGAGCAGTTGGGCAGAAAACCGATTACTGTATTCATGTAAATGCCGCCGAGTCGGATTGGGGAGTCGACTGGAGATAGACCCTTCAAACCCACCTCAAAGGTTGGGTTAACGCACGGCCCCCTTCACAAAACACAGTCTGTCGTCGAGTTTAGTTTGGCTTGCCACTCCACTCATTGGGCTACTCCTTCCATTTCTCTGACTTGTCTCCCTAGAAATTTAAGTGCTACTTCTAATCGACCCTCTTGTAATGACAAAAAAGTTGATTACTTTCTTTAATCATTCCAGATTAGCTTGTTTTAGTGTGTCGACAACCCTCTGCCCTCTCTGCTGAAAATGCAGGATTCGTTTCCTGTTCCGCGTGTGCAAGACGGTGCTTATGCAGACCTGCTTCGTGGCGTGCGTGTTCTTCGTGTACTGGGACTACGACAACTACCGGCACTTCTACACGGCCGTCACCTACGAGCAGCAGAACATGCGCGGCGTCTTCTTCCCCGCCATCACCATCTGTGCATACGAAGCGTGAGGAATGCCACGTTTACGTGTTACTTGCACCACGTTAAGGAGTAGACGGCGCAACGGAGCTGTGCCCGTTCTGTGACGAAGGCAAAGAACTTTCGTGCGGATTCTGGTCAAACCACTAGGACATTTAACTAGTGCTTGATGGTTTGCCATCCTATTATTGGGTTGGTTCCTCCGAACCGAAGTACAACTGAGTGCGTGCTTCTATATAAGCGAGTCTATACTATTGATTAAGTGCGTGAGCCTCATCTCATCTCTCTACACAGAACTTAAGAAGGTGGAAAAATTAGCAGCGCCCCCACAAACATGCTACTGACACTTGACCGAAGGCAAAAAATAACGGAGTTGTTTTTGTTTTGTTTTTTTATTGCGCATGATTTCAAGTCAGATAATAAAGGCTTTAGATTCTGGCATTATAGCAGACTTTGGCCAAGAAAACGACAACTTCGTAATGTGTTTAAGCTTGCGGGCCATGGTGCGTAGCCCTGTAGGTTTCTATTAATGAACGGGATGACACGGCTGCGCAAATTAACAGGCGTATCTCATTATCTACTTTCTGCTTAATAAGCTTCATTTTCCTTCCCAGCTAGCCGGTATAAACACTCACTTCTGACCACTTCCGGACCGCCTCTTCATTCATCGCGGAATCTTTTAATTCAATCTCGCTCTTCGAACTTTCCGGTCTAGCCTCCACATGCCACGCAAGCTTGGTCGAGGCTGTATTTGCAGTGTATATTTAATTTATTATTCTTGAATAATTTTGTTTTCGTCCTTTTTTTCTTTCAGGATAAACTTTACCAGGATGTGTGCAGAGTACGGAAGGTACAACAAATGCGGCGCTGCAACTTTTGTAAGAACTTAATCTTATTTACATGTACTTCTGTTTGTACCCAGGACTCCCCAGAGATGGGATTAAGGATTTTGCACGCTGTAAAAGGGATACAAGCTTTCGCACAATATCCTTTCAACGTCTTTCTCTTCCGCATTAAAATGAAGGGACTGCATTAGAACAGTGGTTTTGCGCTCCGTACTAAAGAAATAACCGTTATGTGTAGTTTATGTCTAACTGAAACCATTGTTGTTAAGCCATATTTTGACTTCAGGAGAGGAAAGGCGGTGTTCATTTTTTTTTTTACTTTTCTTTTTTTTTATTTCACCGCGGCTTCCTAGATATGAAAGTGTATACATGCGTGCTTAATTTCCCGTATCCAGTCGGTTGCAGGACAGTTTCGTTTTTAAAAGTATCTTAAAGGCCCACTGTCCACCCTCCGGTCGAAAATATTTTCTTCCCCGGTGACTGTGAGACTTCGCCCCTAGAACGCAAGGCCGCAAAATGTTTTTGAAAGGAGTAACTAATAACGCAGTTACAGCCACCGCAATCACCCGATTCTGTCATGCCTCTCTCCTTCCGTTCCCTCGCAAAGGTTTTTCACTCTCCTGCCCGAGGTCGTCTAGCCTCCGCAATACAAATTCCCCTTCCTCCTCTTCGTTTGGCGGGAGGTGGGGCATGGCTCTCCGCGAGCGCAAAAAAAAAAAAAAAAAAAAAGAACGGTCGAGGGAGCGCGCGCCGCTGGATTCAGTCTGGCCGTGGCGAGGGAAAAGCGCGCTGCGAACGGTAGACACCCATCCTTCTCCCGTCAGTCAGCGAGACGGACCAATGGATATCGTTCGCGGTACGTACGTCATTGCTGTGGCCCGTCGGGCCAGCGCAGGAAACGAGGAAGCTGGCTTCCCGGAGGAGAGCATGAGAGAGCTTTGAATGGTATTTTCGATGCTTTGCGGCGCGCGTGTCACTGTAGCATTTTGCACAGACTATATCCGGTACCTGATCGAAACACTGGGCTCCTTTGCTTAAAAGGGCCTTCCCTGTACAGTGGCCCGTTAAATGTTCACAAAGGACACCGCAATCCATGTTCCTCTAACGAGTTCTCCAGATAATTGTAGTAATTCTCCAAAAGCAAAGTTAATGATGGACGATGTTGTTCAGCTTCGGCCCATAGAAACCGACAAGCTTGACTCTGCCTGCTTGTACGTATGACTCTTCACCAAAAGCGTCCCGGCGGTCCGACGCTCCCTTTCGTCTTCATTTGAGACGGCATGCAATGAATTCACTTCCCGCGCAAAGTTGGGAGACCGGCGGTCATACTTTCAGTTGGGTCGTCCACCCTAGGATCCTGTTTGCGGGAAACTGGTGAAAGAACAAGAAGGAAAGAATTGTAGCGTACATCGGTGGCTGACATGTCAAATGCCGCCGCGGCGCGCGGTCAACACTAGATCGTCCCGGCAGCGCGTGTTGCTTCAGTGGACTACTCAAATGGTGTCCTCCACGAAGACACAAAGTCGCGTTATTCCTAATGTACGTGAGAGATTTAGCGTTGCGGAGACGTATACCGGATTAAGGTATAAGCCACGCTGCTACCAACGCGCGAGCGAAGCCGGCGAATAGTAGAGAGTTTTAGCTTACCGTGATCCGCGATCCGCTACCGTGATCCGCCACCGCGCATTCCACTGCGTATGCCCAGATCCTTTGCCGCCGATAGATGCCGCGTCGGGACCAATCAGCTTGTGCTCCCCGCCCACGCACGGTAGCGGGTCACGGTGGCGGATCGCGGATCAAGGTAAAGTAAATCTCTCTAGTAATCTGGTATACGTCTCCGCTGTTACGCTTCCGCTATGCTAAATCTCCTTAATGTTTCGTATTTCGTGATTCACCTGTATTTATCCACAAGGACACTTACGAAACAAATGACAAAATTATCTTCTAGCAAGCCGTGCGCGAATGCGACCAGCAGAAAAATACTACTGTAGTTCAATTTGTGTTTTGCTTTTTGTTGCTTTTTTAAATAGTGGCGGTAGCACACGCAACACCGAGACTTTGCTATTATAGCTTCTGGAGAGAGCTACAGGAACTCATTCTTGAAACTCCCTCGTGTAGACACTGAACAGATGACCCTCTGATTACCACTTTACGCGCCTTGCCCTTTTACTTACGTGGCACCCAGTGCAATGGCCAGTTAGTTTTTAACAGATCCTAGCATAACTAAAACAAACTAAGCATGTAAGTCTTGTCACTAAACATGTGCACTCGCCCCATGACTGCGAGTGCACACAAAAGTAGCTGTCATTAATCAGATAGGCCAGTAAGTCGAAGACTTTGGTAGGCCAATACGTCTTACAGTATTGCATATATGCACCAGAACAGAATCCATTAAAAACCATTTTTAGCATCAAAACTCTAGCGGACCTGAATATCAGGTTATATGCATATTCGTGTTTTGATTATCCTCCCTATACTGCCAAATTTTGATATAAATTCACACACGATAAATGATATTCATGAGGCCTATTTATACGCGTGAGCGAGAGGGACATGAGCGCAGGCGCGGTAGTGCACTTCCGACGTTGATGCCCGACCATGTCACCTGCCTGCTACCACCTGCGTTTTCTTGATTTTTCAAGGCTCGAAACAAACGGTGCAAAGGTTCCCGTGTCTTCGATTCCGATCGCACCCTTACATATAAAAAGAACTGCCCGATGTTGGCAGCTCGGCCACGCCATCTGGTCTCGTGACGTCACACAATATGCCAACCAGTCAGTGCCCTTCGATGCCACCTGCTATACTACCACCTGCCAGAAGATTCCTGCAGACTGTGGGGCTTCAAACGGTCGACGCCGACGCACCCAACTGTTATTTCCAACATTGGACTATAACGCTCATGCGTTAGAAATACTGAATTCCAAAGCGTTAGTGCTTATTATCTCGTTTCTCAATTTACCGTCGTCGTCAGCGTCCGCAGCCCAACTGCTCAAAGACAGCGCTGACCTGCCACGGTTGGGAGGAGGCAAAAACTTGGGAGTGACAGTATGTGGACCGGTGGCCTATTGACTTGGAACGATATAGGGAGGGCGTCCAGGAATTTGCAACCTGAAGGTGACTTCCATGTGGGAAGAACCCGAACGATGGCTACCGCGGAAAGAGGATGGTGCGTCGAGGGTTAAAGAATGTGCAGCGTAACGGTGGTTGCCACGGAAAGAAGCCAGAAAATGGCATCACGTCGAGGAAAACGCCCACCATGAAAAGAGCAGATACGGTGATAACGGAGGAATGTGAACACGTTAAGTAGCGTGTCTAATCAGGTCTACAGGTTAACTGCCATCGCCGCAAGTATATTCGAGAGAAGTTCATATAAGAATGTAACTACAATTCAGGGCAATGCTGGTTTCACATCTGGTTGTCTGACTTTGAGATAAACCTGAGGACATGCCGGTGGTTTTATTTTGATTACTCAACAGCTAACGATCTAACATTCGCTTTGACCTCTCGTACTCTCCTTAGTTTTCCTCGGTATATTTTCAGCATTAGGAAGTTCAGGAATCGTTACATCTCTATTCACTCCCAATCGTTGATCTGCAATGAACTCTTAATTCTGAGCACACTTTCTGCAGCCATGGAGGCGTGGTAACTCAGTTAGGGCGCTCGACTGCTGATCCCAGGACGCGCTTTTGATTGCGTCAGCAGCAGCCGAAAAGCAAGGCGCCGAGTACTACACGATGTCAGAGCAAGTTAGGGGCCCCAAGCGTTAGGAATTTCCTCAGCCCTCCACTACGGCGAGTTTCTTTTATCCCGAGTTACTTTGGAACATTAAATCTTATAAACGAAACCAAACTAATATTTATGCTCGTCTAGTGCGCATTTGTGTAGGGAAAAAGTTGCGTTTACCCCATATCGGATCGGCTTATTAAGGCCAGGACGGGCGAGTACAAGTGCTAACTTGTCCTGGTCGTTCCTGTCTGTCTTCCCGTTCCCTTTGAGCTATTCTTTATTATGAACGTGGACCAACTTGACCAAGTGTCGGTATTGCTTAACTTGTTCGTTCGCCTTCCTTACCATGAGCTGGATCAATTAGCAAGGTAGCGATAACACGAAAATGTTTCAACAACGGCTCGAAGTTGTCATCTAAAAATGGGCCCATCCCTCAGTGTGAAAGCTCCGTTCACGAGAGTCATGGACCGATTTCCTACTAAGTAATCAGCGGGTTGGTGAGGGCTGCTAATAGAGGTGCTTTTTTTACGCTTCTTTATTTCCAGGACACGACTGTGGGCAACGACATTATAGCCATGAAGTACGTTATCAACTACACAATCCCTCCAGCTGACATCTTTTCGAACTGCACGATGACTTTCTCGGGGGAAATCTGTGAAAGCTTCACGTGCGACGACCTGTATGTATCTGTATAGCTCTTGTTGTCTTTCTTTAATAGTCTGCGCCGTTTTTGTGCCAATTGACATTACCCTGCGTACCGCCTAGCTCTCTAGTGCCTCCTACATTTTCCCTACTATTGCCGCAGAAGCCTACTCGTAATAGTGAGACTGAAAAACCAAAAAGTTCTAAGGGGCAATAACCTCATAAAATCTCTTCAAATCGCATAGACTCTCATACGGTGCACACCATTATCATAAAATATCGTACATTATTTATGATAATGTACAAGAAACTATGAGACCTTATGCAATTATATGCGACTTGTATGTGATTTCTTATGTGAATTGAGTGAGATTGTGTGAGAAAATGTGAGGTTATTGCCTCATACAATTTTTTTCAGTAGGCTTAATTCTGCATTCACGTGCCGATAGAAAAAAAAAAATCAAAAACGTATTTTCAAAAGCCTATGCTATACTTGCCTGTCAGGCACGGCCTCTGAAATGAACATTTTGGTGAATTGGACTGTTGCTTCTTTTTGTAGCATACGTAAGACTTGGTATATCCTCATTGGCACCGCTAAAGAAATATCGTTGGATAAGAACATCACAAGCTTTTTTTTTTTCTTTTCAGTGAGAAATCATTTTAAACGTAAACTCATGACAGCTAAGGTCGAATATTTTGGTCACGGATTCTGAACTTTAATATTCTAGTTCAAGCAAAATTCGATTTTATGACTCATTCGGTGTCAAACTTCGAGCGTACTTTAATATAACGTATATATCTTGTTCTGAGTAAGTTGCCAAGTCTACAATTTTGTCACGAAAAATTATATAACTGCATAATGTGTGCCAATGGCATTAGAAGTTGTTCACTTTCCATTGAGCTTTTGTCATTTCTCGCGCTGTCGTCGGAGTCTGTGCACCTGCTACGATTGACAGGTGCACCAGACTAATATTTATGTGTCCCCAAAGGCAAATTTATGAAAGGTCTGTCAGTCACATGTTAGTGCGCAAGACATATTTATTGCCCAGAAAATGACTTTTCAAGGCCTACAGATATCTTATTTTCGGTTGCGCATTTTACCCTTTGTAATGATGCTTAAGTCATCACTACTGTATGCATGGATCACCGCATGATGTTCGTTACGCCTGCTAAATAATTTATAATCGAATTTCTTTCCTAACCTATGGTTGTTTCAGTTTGAGCAGCCGAGTGATGGATATCGACCTAGTTGATTATAGGCCACGTAAGGGATTAAAAACTTCTGTATAATCACTTCTTCCTCTTTCGACGTAATTCCGATGCTTGGGGCATGTTCAGCGTTGCAAGGTATCAAAACGAACAAGAATCGATTATATCGCTTTTTTAAACCCTCGAGTGACCTATAAGGGACTACTGTCATGTTATAACCATCGCTGGGATGCTTAAACAGAACTCGTAACAGGTGAGAGCAAATTTTCAATTATATACGCCTGTGCACTCGGTGCAAGCGCGATGGGAGCAGCAGCGGAACCGATTTTGCACCTGACCAGAAAGCAAGAGTTTCGACACCTCGCTCGGCCTGATGGGAAAGTGGATACTGTTTAACTGCCGTAGGCAAATATCACGCGGTAGTTCATTAACAAGACAGTATGCGCTCATTCGAACTTGTGACACCTACACCAAAAAGACCTCCGCGATCACCTTTTCGAGGCGAATGTCGTTGCAACAGAGCATCTGAGACCCGAACAGAAAAAAACTGTACCAGCGCATGCGCAGTTTATTTGCGAAGTCAGCCCGCAGATCGCGACAACTAAACTTCATCTTTTGGCCTTTCTTTGCCTCTAAAAGCTTCATTTCCATTCAAATCCACTTTCTTTTCTTTTTGTAGTTGAAATACGGTAATCATTTACTATATACGAACTTCAACTTGTCCTATTTGCCTTTCTCCTAAAAGTTGGGTCTTTATGATGAAATTGGCGTAAAAGTGTGCTGTGCCCGCAAATTTCAGCCTCTTACTTTTTTGTATAACGAACCATCGTAAACGAAGCGAATTTGCTAAGGGAACCCTAAATGAAAATTGTAGAAAATATTTTTATGGCAAAAATGGCGCACTGAACGCGGGTTTTGGGCCTTGTGATTCACCTGCGCTAGATAATATGAGATATAGCTGGCAGCCCTCTCTTACTCCTCTTCATAATTGCCCCGTTATTGGTGGTGGTCGAAGATGTAAACCGCACTGAATAACCTTTAATCGGGTGCATCGGCATCAAATATAAGCGAAGAAATTAATCGTTTCTCAGAGCTGTCCTGATTTATGTTGACGTTATTGTCTGTTCGTCATCCAATGTACCTTTCGGGTTTGCCGTTCTTTTGAGAAAGCCTCACCGCGTTAACCATTGATTCGCTGCAAATGGTAAAAATACAGAGCAGAAAGGTCTCATTGTTCTCACAAGCGCAATCCTACTTATTGGTTATCCAGCGGTGTTTTGACGAGTCCGAAGACATACAGCTACAGCACGTTGTCATCTAAATGCTAGCCGGTTGCGTTTCCTTGTTATACTTTTTTCTTTCGATACCACGCTGCATTTCGGCCTCTCGAGTATACGCTGACCAGCAGAGTCTTGGTTCTTTCTGCTTTCGTAACTCGCGCAGCTGGGACCCGACGTACACGTTCGTGAAGACTGGCGTCTGTTTCATCCTCAACCTCGGAAGGTCGCCAGAACTACAACGTTGCCAGGAGCAGTACAAGTACCGTAAGAAGAACTTCACTTATATTCGCGTAACGCTTGTACATGACTAAGGACAAGAGTATGCGTCATGAATGCAGAAAGCCAAGCAAGTGACGTGATATTCAGAACCGTTTCTCCTGACAGTACTTGCTTCTTGACTTTTCCACATGTTTTAATCGCCTTGTTTTTTCTTCAGTCAGCTGCTTTGTACTGTTTTTTATTAAACTATACAGGAAGTAAATAGAAAGTGCATAACATGTATAGCATATATATTCTTGAAACAGTTAAATATGGCGTCACGGCTGGAGGGCAGCGAGAACACTGCCTTGCAACCTTTTTTGGCCCTTGTGCTGCCGACAGGAACATAGTAGTCTTTATTTCTCCTATTCAAGCACTTCCCTTTCAAGGGAATGTCTACATATTTGGATTATCGGACTAGATTTAATATCAACTCACCGTGTAAACGTCATCAATATTGAACGGAAGTTGAGCTTACACTTTTCTCCGATCGTTTGGCGTGTTCCGAAAGAGCAGGAAAGTTGGCCAAGAAAAAAATTTCCGGACACTTGGTCTGAGGATCGAAGCAGTAGCTCTGATTTTCTGCGTGACATTAAGCCGTTTTTTTATAGTTGCGGCTAAGCTTTTCCACGGCCTACGATATCACTCGTTTTCATCGATGCTGAAGTTCAGTCTTACAAAGAAAACCTAGAAAGAGAACAATGAAGGAACATTGAGCCAACGAGCTCTGCGTCGACAATCTGTGCCGCGCAGGACCTCTGCGAAGGCCATCTATCAACGTCAGGGAGACTTGACAGCAAACTTTCTCCGAGTTAGTGTCCAGAATATGCCTTCTTAGAGCCAAATCTCATTACTGTAGAATGATACACTGCTCCTACAGAGAGCCTGCATCTTCTGTGCGCTACTTGTGGTGTTTGTTGATGTTGGCCTTGCTCCAGTGTGTGCCCTGCACTTTGCGCTGATTTCTTTCTTAGACATTTCTCTTAGCCTCTCATAACGACTGCTGAAGTCGCACTTAGCTTCATCACTACTTATTCGGGATCTTTATTGCAGTATACCATGGCGTTTTTTATCATACTGACCCGCAAGTGCAATTTGCAGCAGCTTGAATGTCACTTTGGTGAATACATATACCCAGAAATGTCGCATAAATCATTGAAAAAAATTTATTGACTCTATCTTCTTTTAGTGTAGCATCTGCACCATAACAATCAATGAGTCCGCAGACACTCGTTCAGCAGGCTTTTTTGTATTTGTCGTTTATTACTGAAAAGGCACCCCATTGGTTTTCAATGGCAATCTTAATAACCGTTTGTGAGCTTGGGACAAGAAAAAAAAAATGCCACGAATCAGAATCCTAGCCTATTTATCTCAATATTTTTATAAAACAATCTCCCCATATTGCAGAGTTGTCTCACTCGTATTACGTGTAGCTTGTACAGCTCGCTCCGCCGTAGACAGTGGTCGTTAAAATTTTGATTGACTGATAGGGTCATGACGCCACAACCACATGGCTACGCGCGGGAATTTCAAACACGCCACATTCAAATACAGCTAACGAGTAGTTGGGAGAGGGTCCAAACGAAGCCAAAATAGCCGAGTAATTTTTATTGTTTTATTTACAGATATTGTAAGCCTATACAGGCTGTAAAGAAGTGGGACACCAGGAAAGAAACTCAAAGGTAGAGGAACAGCGAACGTTCAATCAATTTCAACAAGGATTACGGAGCAAAGAACACAGTGGAAGCAGAAGAAAGGGTGCGAAGGAAGTACTGAACGGGACAATTCAAAACAAGAAAAAGAGAAACTCGCAAAGCAAAATCGCAATTCAAGAAAACATTACTCACAGGCAGACCCATCCACTTAGAATAGCCCTAATTTTGGTTTCAAATAAGTCAACAGAATCAACATCTACAATTATCTTCCGCTTATAGGGGTATTTTGGGAAACAGCAATAACAAACTCAATGGAATAAATATCCGGGCATTGGGGTTCGAACCCAGGCATCCTGCATGCTAGATGAGCACGCAACGCATAGGCATTTTTGAAACCTTGTGAAGCATTACTTTTTGCTGGAGCTCTTCGTGGTAATATACTTTTTAGACTTTGCCCCGCTGTATTTTTCATTGTTAACAGGGGGAAAAAAACATAGGCCACTCTAAGGGTCGTTGGCACCGAGCTTATTAACAGGGGCACATAGTGAACGCGTTCTGGTGCGTATGATTTAAGTGCGTTTGGGATGTGTTCTGATGTTGCAGTAATAATATAAAAAACATTAACAATTTAAGCAAGAAAAATTTGAAAGTTCCTGGAAGGAAAGGGCGGGGTTGAAGAGCTATCGCGTCTCTTTTGACGGCGAAGCTTAAGCGCCCTCCTGATATTTTTTTTTTAATGCAAGCTATGGTGGAATTGTCGAAAATTGTTGAATTCGTGCTCTATGTGTGCCTAAGAATCTTCAAAAGCATCATTTGACGTTCGACGTTCACCTCGCCATTTACTTACATTGGTTGTCTCTTCCAGTTTGTCCAGACTGCCCCATCAGGCGCCCTATCGTGCTCCTTTCCCTTCGTTCCTCTTCTCATATCCCAAGATGGCGCTTAATAAGCCAGACCGGCCACAGCATTGCCCTACTGTGCACCTCCTACATACTAAGCCACAAATGAGTGAAATAGCGCTGTCTTCCTTAGGTCTCTCAGTGAACTGTTAGCTCGTGCGCGAGATTAACTATACTTCTCAACGCTTTTATTAGTCTCTAATGGAATAACAGGTTATTTTTAGGGAGTGTATACTTTAAAATGTTCCACGTGTAGTCACCGAACCCAACAAACAACTGCCCTATGTATCCCTAGTGACCTCGCCCTTTTTTTTCAATCACACTAGTTTCCCATTTCTTCTCTTCCGATTTTCCGGTTGCATCTTTTCATCCCAGGGCTGAACTTCCGGGCGCGTGCAGATACCAAGGATCCTCGGAACGAAAACATGGCCTTCTCAGCGCTGGTGCACGCAACAAGCAGCTTCACTTCCGGCATCATCCATACGTTCCGCTTCCAGGCGGGTCGGAAGTACACACTCTCCGTCGCCCAGGTGGCGCCACTTCTCTTTTCATACCAGTGCCTCGCTCGTGTGCGCGCACATATATGTTCAAAGCCTCACGAAAAAAAAAAAAAAAAAAAAAAAGATTTGTGAGGACATGCAGCCGACTTTCTTGTTGCTGCAGGAAAACTGGGTGTTATAGCAGCACGCTTACTCAGCATGAAATATTCTTATATGCTTGCCTCTGTAGCCGCGCAAGTTATTCGAAATGCGCAACTGCTGAAGGTATGTTTGGCCCCTGAAGACAATAGGGTCGATGGTTTGATGAGACCAGTTATCATGCCCCCTACTTTAGAGATTATACTTTACTGCATGACAAAAATTTACTTCGTGCTGGCCGCGAAAGGCAAGCGAAGAAATCTTATCTTATCAAGAAATCTTCAACTATGACGCTTAAAGTCTGCGACATTGCATTTTGTGAACAAATCATGCTAATGGGGACAGAGGACCGCCACAAAATATCAGCGCTTCTATTTATCACAGACTCCGCTACCAAACTGACTGGTCTGCAAAAAACAAACCGTCACAGTTCTCTTTTAAGGGAGGCGGGAGGTGATAAACTCATTAACTTTATGATGACTTGGGAGCGTGTTAACGTATACAGATCCCGCATGGCAGTTGTTTCAATCTCTGGTAGGCGGTCGCGAAATACTGGTGGTGTGCGAAAGTATATGCGCGTCAGTTTCAAGTTCTGTTTTCCCTCGGACTGAAGAAAGAATAAAGTGTCGCCCCGGCCTCCCTTTTAGGCCCTACCAGTCTTCGTCGCGTACCGTTATAATCTGCCTTGCCTTGCGCTCACGAGTATTGTTCTATGTCGGTGGTCCTCTCGAGAGCGTTTTATTTCGAGTCGTGCCTTCCTGAGCGGCTCCTTTATAACCCGCTCATTTTAATGGCCCCGCTCCTGCGTCCAGACGGGAAATGTTTCACCTCTCATTAAGTATCTTGGCCTGTTCCACTGCGTGAGAGGAGACAGTGCACCACACGAGCAGTGCGTAGATGTTTTCTGTCACTTCAAGAAGCGACTTGTGGGGCGCTTGCTAACCAGAAACTACTTTGCGCGGCCCTGGAGATGCTGAGTACTGTACTGTTAGGGCGTTAGTTCAAAATCGGGAGTAGAATGAGGCAAAGGTGGAAAACAGCATGAATGTCTTTTTAGTGTGGAAAAGCCTCGACGCGACTGATAAATCGCGTCAAAAAATAATCGATATGAAACCGTTGTCTTCAACGTCTCTGGTGGTTAATACGCCATCGTTTCAAGCAACAAATTCCTTTTCTATTTCTTTTTTTCTTTTTTTTTTTCTGGTTTCTGCTTTTGAAACCGGCGAAATGATCTCACTATCACAACGGTCCCATCGTAGCTAAGTCTTAATGAAAGAGAAATGAATACCTGGTGTAATAGAAATGCAATTTTATTACGCCGGCTCTCATTAATCAGCAAAAAAAAAAAAAAAAATAGTCGATTTGCTGTTGGAATGTATTGCTTTTGCTTAGCAGTGCACTCATCGTTCCAAAGCTTCCTGTTCTCTTTGGTGGATTTGTTGAAACCTTCGCAGACAGAGCTGGTCTCGTTGCCGTTGCCTTACGAGACTCGGTGCATAGATTACGAAGCCACCGCAGACGAATCACTTTACGACGAGAAAGGAATCCAAGAGGAGGCAAGTGCACCCCTTCTTTTCAGTCGAATGAGCATATCTGCACTGTTACACGTTCATTCCTGTTCTAAATGGAGGGAGTGGGGATTGGTTGGTTGGTTTGTGGGGTTTATGCGACTCAGGCTATATCACAGACGCCGCAGTGGAGGACTCCAAAATTTCGACCACCTGGGGTTCTTTAACGTGCACTGACATCGTACAGCACACGGGCACCTTGCTTTTAACCTCCATCGAAAAGCGGCCGCCGAGGCCGGGATTCGAACCCGCATCCTTGGGAACAATAGTCGAGTGCCGTAACCACTGCGCCACCCCGGTGGGTTGGAAGGGGGGGATTCCCTTGTTCTAGTCGCATGTAATGAACCTAGCAGAACCGATACTCATTAAAGGGGTCCTGAAATGCTACTTGCGGTCAAATTCTAGCGCAAGAAATCCATGGAGGTGTTCTTTGTGAGTATTCAAGCCAAATATGAAACCTTTGCGTGGGGCCGATCATTTACAAATACTTTTAAAAAAGTGCTGCTGGCGACCGCTCACACTGATTTGGGCGACACATCTCGGCACGCAAATCTCCCCACTGACGTCAGTGATGCTGGGCGTGCCCGCTCATTGGACGCTCCCATGTTACACGGGCGGTACAGGGCATGGCGGGGCGCCTTATTTTCTTCGTTTTTTTTTTTCTTACGCACCGGTGTGTTTTAATCTGAGGGGGGAGAGAAGGCGCATCATTTTCGATCACCCATATCAGTGTCCTTCCCATATGTTCGGTGCTAATAAAGCTAGCTTAATAATTTTTGCGCTGCAGAGAGGATCGACAGGATACCTATTACTGGTGCATGTTTTATAATTTTAGGAAATAGCTTTTTATTGCTCCTTTAATTTGCTTCAAACTGTGTACTAGACACAGAGGGAATAACGGGATCATTCTTTTGCCCCCAACTTCCCTGAAAAAAAAAAAAAAAAAAAAAAAAAAGAGGCATGGGAAAATAGTAAGCCTCGATAAATAACGAAATTATAAAAGCCTCTACAGCATTAACGTCCATAATAGCAGATTAAAGTGTCAATTTGAAGTCTTGATTGCAGGCCACTAGCGTTGCAGGCCACTGGCATTTACATTTTCCTTGCCAGTAAGGTATAATCGCATTTAACTCGCCACTCGCATAGGGGTGTTCCCAACCGGGCCGGAGGCTCGCTTAACCCGACACGCTGTATTCCTGTGACCCTGATAAAATTTCAGCGTGAAACGATGATTTGATCCCTCGACTCTTGTGACATGTTTACGTAAATTCTTTGACTGATGCCAATCAATACCATCGTGTTGATCACCTGTGTTTGCTGATTGATTGCGCTCCCCTACTCACGTGTCGTCTTCGACTTCGCCGCCAGGAGTGCAGCGAGTTCTGCGTGGCCCAGAAGTGGCTGTCTACGTGCAGTTGCTTCTCCAAAATGTACGCCGTCAAGCACCGCATGAAGGGCGCCGTATGCGAGTATGTGCCACACAGTAAGTGACCAGGGATTACTATGCATTGGTCTGCCATGTTTCGACTGATTCATCAGACATTCATAAGACGCTCCCGCGCGAAAGCTATAAGTCCTAAAACGATTTAGTGCGTATGGAGTTGTGTCGCGCGTTTACGCGCAGGTGTCGGCGGCGGCAGCAGCTATATTTATTTTACGGCTTCTATTTTTTTTTTTTTACTAACTCACCTCACCTCACCTTACTACCGCACCTCATATACAAGCTTGCTAGAGTGCATCGTAGTGAGGCGTACAGAACCATCGAGCCGTATTGCGAGTTCCCGTCGTTTTCAGAAGTGTTGTTTTCGCCGTTTCCGCCCTCATATGATTGGTGGAAACGTCTAAACCGGAAGTGGGGACAACCGAACTGACATCTGGTTCCTACGTTTGCACCAGTCAGATGACTCGAGGTGAAGCAGAAAACAACATAATATACGGGGCCAGGTCTCTTTCATAAAGAAGCTTTGAAAAAGAAATAAAAATCTACTCAAAATTTCGTGCAGACTGGTTGTTCCAGTTCTTATTGGTGGGAACTACACATGAGTCAACTTTTCGCCTTGTACCTCATAAACAGCTAAGGTTTGGGGTTTTCGGATTCACTTTCATATGGTCAAGAAAACCAATTATACACCTGAGCTTATAATTTGCTCTAAAGATTTGACATGATTGAAAGGCGGAGTGATGAACTCTCCAAATTCGGCACAAAAGGCATCGAAAGTCATACGGCGTCTATCAGATGCCGCTATGTGGGGTGCCTTGTTTTGAAAAAAAATTATCGTACTAAGAAAGTTTTGTAAGCAACTGGCTATCCTGAGTAGGCGATAATTATTTTGGTATATAATTATTGTTAAAATGTTTGTTTTGAGTAAAAAATAAAATAATCCTGAATAAATATTTTACATTTCCTGTCATCGAAGCGCCTTATTAGAATTTCCACAAATTTAACATGCAAAAATACCCGACATAGAGTGTGCAGTAGTGAGAAAAAAGCCGACAGGGAAAAGGTTAAGGCGGCATGCAAAAGCCGGCAAGAAAAATATCGCTAAAGGCTTGAATTGCAGATGTGAAACTTTGCGTGGGACACGTTTAGCTCGAACAATTTCACCGTTTCGTCAATATTTATTGAACACCGGTCTTCTGCTTTCTTTTCAACGGCTCACATGTCCATTACTATTGCTCCGATGTGCTCTCTATAGCTTGTGCTGCGCAACCTGAAATGTACAATCGTAAGCAAAAGCGGTATATACTCCATGCGCTGCGAGAAAACTGCCCGCCAGAATTTTCCGACAGAGAAGGAGTTATTTCTGAGATATGCATATGGTACCCTCCTTGATGTACTTGCCATCTTGTCCAAGCAATTTTGTCTGGCACATATTTTATACAGAAAAAAAGGCGCTTGTTGTGGTTCGTGTGGAGTATACCACTTTTGCTCACTGATGTGCATACGTTTCTTACCTGTGTCACTAACCGCTACACTTCTGCCAAGAGACACTGCATCGACACAGTAGTAGTTATATCATCATGACATCACTTGCTTCAGTATGAGCTGGCAACCCTTTAATTAAAGGTAGCGGAATTATTCAGAACTGCTAAATTATATATGCACTCTAGTGGCATGTCGCCTGTTCACAGAAATATCATTCGGCCAATGTAGTGGATTTTGTCAGTAGCGCCAGAGAAAGTTTAAAGCATCGAACCGAATGAAGGACCAAACACTGCAAACAATTTTTTGTGTGTGCAAGAAATATCCTAATATATCTTTTCTTCAAAACTTGGATTGTTGAACTCTTACTTAAAGACGCGCGTTCGCATCGCCTTCTTTGTTTTACTCCGCTACCCTCCCCGCAATGACGACGTACATTTAAGCGCTGGCTACCGAAAATTTACTTGCATCAAATTTGGTATCAGATAAAGCTTTGTCCCGTCCTACTAATATTGTATATACCATAGAGTTTCTTACACTCTTAACTAGAGGGAAAGCTGAAGGCGCTGCATTTCAGCCACCAATGGCGCGCTAAGGATCATGGGCCGCGGTGTGCTACTTGTTGCGGGACAGTTGGTTTTTCCCGGGTGCGCGGAGTGGCGTTACTATGATGTTTCTTTTTCATCATCATCATCACCATCATCTTGAGGCGCGTACATAGACCGCGAAAGCCGAAGGCGCGAAAGCAGACGTCGCCAATAAAAGGTTTCCGTTTCCAGAAATGCCACTAAAAACTTCCTTAAGTGATTGCGCAATGATAAATATTTCCAAAACGTTTTTTTTTTTCCTTTCAAAGTGTACCTATTAAGTGCGAAATATTGGTATTTGTGCTGCTCAAAACTAAGCCAATAGGAGAAAGATCCATCGCTTAAATTAAATAAATTTCATACTGGCATGCTGTTTCTCTCTTTTTTTGCGATTTATAGTCACAAAATTGAATGTTAGAACACTTTTTACGGTAGAACAACGTTTATATTAGCATTAGTCTTGACAAAAAGTTGTAGTTCTGCACTTGGAAGCTCTCCGGCCCATGATGCTTTGAGCGCCCATGGTGGCTGAACCGGTCGTCAGGAAACTCCATGTAAACTCCCATAGATGGCAGCACAGCTTTCCCTCTAGGTAAGAGTAAGAAACTCTATGGCATATACCTTCTGCTGTGCAAGACTTTTAAGCTTCTTTCACAAGAAAGGCTTCATCCGAGGTGAAATTAATTTCTTCTTTAGTGATCGCCATTTTCCGCAACATTTTTGTTTTCGTCATGAACCAACTTGTCCAACAACGTATCCTGCTAAACTCTGTATGGTGGAGGAATCAAATGCACGGCTTGCAAACGCTGTTTCGCGAATTTGCAACAATGGGCGCTAAAGAGTTAGTCTAAAGTAACAACTAAGCACCGGACTCTGTTTTCAGTCACAATCAGAGATGACCCCTTTTTTTAGTGCTGCTGCTTGCAAATTTTGATATATAGGCCACATTTTGTTTCCTTTTACATAGGAACAAAAAACAAGTATTTGATTCATTCGGGTCCGGGTCATGCGCTTCATATCTAAATAAAATGAAGCACGTTTTATGTGGATAGAGAATGTGAAGCAATCCGCACTTCGTTGATTTTTTTTTGTCATGTTTTTAAAGTAAACATTATGAACGTTATAAAGCGTTATGAACGGAAAACCTTTCCCATAATGCTTATAGGTGTTGTCAAATTAAACTTTAACGCATCTCGTTGACTCCCATGTTCACTTAAGGCAACGAAAATTCTGCGATATTTATTCGATCAGTTGAATTCATTTTTTGAGAGGAAAACGAAGATCACCGTTTTATGATACTACAACATCGGTAATCAAACATGCCTCTAACGGACGTTTTCTTTTTTCTTTTTCTTTTTTTGCCTTCCGCAGTGCGCTGTATCGACGAACTAATTCGGCAGAAGT
Organism: Amblyomma maculatum; assembly: GCF_055883805.1. Taxonomy (NCBI): domain Eukaryota; kingdom Metazoa; phylum Arthropoda; class Arachnida; order Ixodida; family Ixodidae; genus Amblyomma; species Amblyomma maculatum. The sequence continues at coordinate 170,297,391 of NC_139346.1, read as the reverse complement.
GGTTCCTGTCCTGTCAAAATCTCTGCACCCGAGGATGCAAGTAAGAAAGCGCGTGTCGGTCATTGGACATTCTTTCTTCATCACGGCTGTTTACTTAGCTCTAACTTGTTTCGACTACTTTGCAGAGACACGCGCTACCGAGGTCTGATGTTTCAAACTGGATTCATCTCAGAATACGTGAGATATGAGTGAGTGTTATAGAACTTCTTTACCTTATGCTATCCCTTATCACGCAGACCCGCTTGCGTTTCTTTGTGGTATCAGCACACAGCCATCCGCGCGATTAACTTGATTAAACTTTGTATCTGCTATTGCACGAATGGCGAAAAGGCGAAAAATGTACTATTTACATCCTGAAGCGTGCCCTTACTGAATTACATTTTCTCCTCACTGCAGCAACCTCGAAGCGGACCTGACGGTTGTGCTGGGTTCCACGAAGCGCAAGATTGTGCGCAATCTGCCCAGAATGACAGTATGTACTTAAGAACTGTTCGCTACTATTTTTTGTGTTTTCGCGCACATGCGTATTTTCTATTACTGAAGGCCAGTTCATAAGTATATGTGGCTGGAATCATTTCTCGTTTACTGCACACTAAAGACCTTTATCATAAAGTTGTGATTTTATCATTCTTTCTTTACTGCCATAAACACTATGTCATGAACCCAGAAGGCTATCTCCGTTGCAATGCGCGGATAGTGAGGAAAACTTGGGCGATCGCTGCTACTGGCAGTCAATTCGAATCATAACCGTACTCCGAAAATATTTTGATGCGAAATCAATTCTTGTGTGCGTCTGTTAACACTTCTCTTCATTATAGATTCGCCATGCACTGTGATCTCACTTTATAACCCGGATGCATGGACTCAGACAGATTGCTTACACACCATTAAGTGGCGAATTTTCTAAAGGTCGAAGAAACAGGTTTCAGCAGAAGTTCCCCTAGCCACCAGCGATCACACCGCACTCTAATTATAACCAATAACATCAGCGTGAGGGCCAGCGCTCTGCCACACCTCTTCTGACAGGCTTATGAATGGATAGTGGGCAGCGGAAAGGTTCCATGTGATGGCGTTTCACAAGAGCTCGATTCCATGCACAGTTTTTCATTTGTTTTTTCTGCTTCGTAGGTAGAGTTGACGCCTTGTATTTTACTATCAGATGAGCACTTAACATAAAAATAACTCTACAGAGTTCTTTTAAGTCAGCCGGCGTTCTCGCAGCTTGTGAATTATTTCTATGTTAGGCACCATAAGTTTGCATCAACGGAATCTTTTCTCTTTACTTCCCTGTCATTATAATTTTGTTTTATCTCTTCTGTATCACTTCCTTCCAAATTCTCAGATGGCCGACTTCCTGCTCTACCTTTCCGGTCACGTGAGCATGTGGATGGGCTTCGCGCTCATCGCAATCGGCCCGCTCGTAGTCGACGCAATCAAGTCCGCACAAAGCAAGCTCAACGAAGTGATAACCTCCATGGGACTGGACATGCGCTAAGTGTTTAGCACATGAATGTTTCGCGATGGCTGTAGCTGTGAGAAATTTAAGACTTCGTTCGAAAATGAACGCTTATTAAGGGTAACTTACTGTGGCTGTTGCTTTTACGAAGTCATGAATATATCTCACGAGTATTTTGCTCCGGGCATTCCTGTTGGTGAAATCCACACATGCAGTAGGTTTATACTTTCGTTGTCGTTCGGTAGCCTAAGTTATCAGAACTACCAAAGCCTTTGACCTTGTTTAAACGAAACGGTAGCTGGTCATAGGGCCAGTATTAATGACAGTCGCCAATGGAGCACATGCACGTGCGAGTCGCAAATGCAGCGCTACTGATTTCGGGATGTAGTTCCCTCTTATTGCACCCCACGACGGACGCGTTAAGATTTGCGCTGACAGCTGGCACTTTAGCGCCGGCTGATATTCGAAAGAAAATATAAAGAAGAGCGGTGGCGGGCTGACGGCCAGAATCTCCCCCCCCCCCTCCCCCTCTTATTCAGGCACTCTTAATTCCTGCTTCTTGGTGCGCCTGGTGAAAGTCCTCCACAGTGTAGCACCAACAGGGCACCGAACTCCTGTGTGCTTAAGCACGGCACGAAAAGCTCGCTTCTGAACTTCAGCTAAGCTGACCTCGCTTTATCGATGATTCACTGCTACGACCCCAAAATTCACGATAGTTGCGACAATCGCGACAATCAGAGGGGATTGCCTGTTTGAACCATATCCGCGTCACCACTGTTGCAATGAGGCGTAGTTGGGTGTTACAAATAAAATTCTTAGCTGTTTCGGGAGAGGGAGCATAACGAATCGGCTAAAACCAGTCGCGAGACGTCTGCGACGCGCATGTGTCAATGCACATTTATTCCAAGGACCCCTGCAGAAACGACACATGCTATGCGCACGCAAAATTATTTGTTTGAGGTGCGATTCTTCCCACCTCTAGTGAGAAGCCTTATTGTCTTTGAAATACATAACTGTCTGTGCAAATTGATTTTGCCCGGCTCCGCGTGTAGAGCACCTCAAGAATAAAAGCATGGTTTCTGACATCTAATTGTTAAATAATCTTGGCTGAAATTTTCTACCTGTTTGGGAAACAATATATGTGAAATGACACGAAATAGTTTTAAAGGCTCCTAAGCGCCAAATCCGAAGCCAGCATGGCCTGATAAGGAAACGCTTAAAATTAGAATGATGCACCAATTATTATTTTGTTTTTTAGTACTAGCAATATTGTTCTCTCATATACAAGTGGTTAAGGTTGCTGAAATCAACAATGTGTTAGCTTGGGTGGGATTTCGAGAAACGCCAGAATTCACGCAATGACAAATATTCCATTTTTGGAAGGCTGAATGCGCCGGTGTAGCCAGGAATGAATTTCGAGCCCTTTGACCCTAATGGCACCAAAGAACCCCACGTATTGCTGTGGAGTTACGCTAAGAACATGGGTATTCTGTTAGTCTGCTTTATTAAAGTGTGTTCTTTCATAAGATAACATAGAGAAGAAAACAATACCAGCACTTGACGAAACATGTGCTAAATTTACCAACTGCGAAATCAAATAAAGTTTCTCATCCTCCATATTTTTGTCTGTGTTGTTTGATTTTGTGCACCAGTTGTCTGTGCGCCGGAGCTGTGCGCCTGCGGTGCTCACCTTACAGGTTTGTCGTCGGTGGCATGAAAAATGTCTGCCAGCAGCTGTCAAATGCCCTTAATTACGGCACTCCATCGAACGCGTGTGATGTGCGTTATTTGCCGCAGACGTGTCTATAGCGACGGCTTCTGGTCGCGGAATCTTCCTCGGGAACACGTGTACGCTGTAAAACTGCAAAAGTCACTGTGTAAAGTTGGCATGGGACCATTGGTACGTTCCCACACTTGGTGCATGTCCGAGCAAAAATGGTCCTCACTACTTTAACATCTTCCCTCCTTCCCCTTTCCAAAACTTTGCCTTGCGGCACACTTGTCGAATAGAAAAAATAAAAACAGCGCTTGTGGTGTCTGTTTCTATTCTTTCGTCTGTGTGTTTTGCGCTGTTTTATTTTTAAACCATGTATCACCAACTCGCCCGCTTTGCTATTCTGTAGAAAAAATAAATAAATAAACACGAAATACACTTGAAACAGCGTAGGTCCGCAGGCTTTCCCCGGCTGCTTATATATTTTCTCTGCTCAATGGGAGGAACCGTCTGTAAAGTTTTGTATAGTTTAACTCTCAATGTACAAGTATAGTTTAGCTACGACATAGAATTCGCTAAATACTGCGAAGCAACAGCAGATGTTCAGTGACCAGCATCACTATATTTGGAAGCTAAGTTGATAACGAGATCGAAAAGTGTTCTCGGGACATATAGACGGAATGACTAAAGTCAGCATGACGCTGATATAATTTTTAAGCTGCGTGGTTATGAAATATTCTTACGGGGTGGTAAGCCGATGAAAACAGGAGAACAAAGGACATGATCGATGACCGTGAGATGACGTTTAATGAAATGTTGGCGGGCCTAGTGCGAGCGCCTCTGGCGATTATGAGCGAGGGTGAAGGCCTTTGCGAGCGATCTGGGCGAAACATCCAGTACAGGTGACAAATGACGTCATCTAGTACAGTTCGATTTCAAAGCCAATAAGGTCAGTAAAAGTCCATATGAGGTTGTTTAAACCTGAGCAATGTCTTTTTATTAACCTTCAAGAGTTTTCATAACAGGCTACTTACCATTTTGTCTGTCGTTGCGTGGAAAACAAACAGTTTTTTGTCGACCACCTAAGTGGAGGTAAACCATACTTTTGTCATTTTTTGTAGCATAAAGTCATGAGAATATTTTAAATATCTGATAAGGAACAAGTACAGCGAAGGCTGAGACTTTTTTTGAACATCTCAATGTCGTCGCAACATATTTGCAATTTAGCCTTCACTTGAAATTTTCGATTACAGTTGAAGAAAGAACTCAATCTCGACAGCTTTCTTCAGTATGACGGAGTGTCATCCAACTCTGCTATTTTGTCTACGACACCTTCCGGAGTTTTAATTTTATCACACGAGTGTCGATTTTATGAAGCTGAAAGTGAGGATAAATCACTGCGAGGGCAAGGGCATGCCCACAATTCTTGCAGCTGATGGTACCGTCATGTGCTAGGCGATTCTTAATCATGCGAAGCAAGCAACCTTTGCCAGTCATCGGCTGTTATGCATCGAATCTCCAAGATGCTTCGACTAATTACTGTACCCACTGCATGCAGTGCGGATGATACTGCGGAATAGAAATTTGCGCTAAGCAGAACAGCACGTACAAGGAATCACCTACAACGGTCAGTTAGGAAAATGTTAAAAGGGAGGACCTTAGGTATTCGAGAATTACTTAGTTGTATGGGAACGGTTACTAGTAGCGTCCACTCAGGTCCATCCGCCCGGCTACGAAACAGCGCTACAAGCATCTCACAGAAACATCCATCGTAGAAAAAAGCCAGCTGTTGCCTAGTCGTGATTAAGCCGATAAATTCACGCAAAAGCATGTGTTCAGCGTGATTTTGTTCTGCGGTAGGTCGAAGGTAAATCCAAAGGTCAAATGTGACTTCTACCATAGAGGGCAAAATCCACCCGTGTGATCCTGTAGGCAAGGGGTTTAATATGTTAAAACGACTTGGCTATGGACATACTGTTGCTAAGTTCCACCAAGAACATCTCAAGACCAGGCATCGCAGAAGATTTGCGGATGGGTTTAACCGTGTGAAGCAGCACTTTCCAACAAAGCATTCATACAGTGGCAGAAAGTCTTCGGAAAAAAAATATTTGGTTTCATCAAAGCGTTGCCGAAAGACTAAAACGGCCAGCTTGTCCCAATCAGGGTGGCATCCATGAAGAAAAAAATCGAAGACACTTTGGCGACTAAAGTGATGAAAGGCGAAAGCCTGAGTGCTGCAGTCTGCTACGCGACTGTTGCGCATGTAGCAATGAATGCTGCTACGAGTCAAGTGACTACTCTTTCACATTCTGCGAGTGCATTTATGCACTGAATTCTGCTCGGCAGCGACGGGGTCGCGCTCCTTGTATCTTCGCAGTTGTTCTACGCTTACAACTGTAGGGTTGATTTTTCCAGGTGTGCGACATAACTTAATAATTATTTATGCATCTGTCACTAATTAGTAGTTATTAGTTAATGAAGTTGGTTTGGCTGGTCTGTCGGGTTTAACGTCGCAAAGCGACTCAGGCTATGAGAGACGCCGTACTGGAGTACTCTGGAAATTTCGACCACCTGGGGTTCTTTAAAGTGCACTGACATCGCACAGCACACGGACGCCTTGCTTTTCGCCTCCACCGAAAAGCGGCCGCCGAGGCCGAGATTCAATCCCGCGACCGTGGCAACAGTAGTGGAGCGCCGTAACCACTGCGCCACCCCGGCGGGGTAGTTAATGTGGTAATCAGTAATTAATTATTAAATGCTGAATACTTGATCAATTACGTACATCGCACTAATTCGCAATTATAATAATTTATTTATTAGTTATTAGTACTTGATTAGCAATGAGTAATTAATTTGTGCATTAATTTGTTAGTGATCATTGATTGGCATATGGCCATATAAGGCACGCATTGGCGCACACTGTGGTGGTGCTCTGATTGGTCGAGACTTCCGTGACGTCATCCCATCTCGAACAATCAGAGCCGCCGCAAAAGCGTGACACTTTTGCTGACGACAACGGTGAGGCAATAAAGGCTTCCGCTTTAAAAGAAAGTGCATTCTCTTCAACGGCTCGAACGTAAACAAGCCGTCCTAATAAGGCCGCCGTTTTGTCAACCTAGGTTACTTGACTTGGCATCAGTGGTAATCTATGAACTGGTGGAAATACTGCGAAAAGCACGTCATGTACAATTCGAAAGATTGTTAACCATGAGCAGCACTTCACTGACTGCCACGCACATTACCAGCCATTCGATTAGAAAGAACGATGGAGGTCGCGCAGACGTACAGCCGCGCATTTGCAGACAGAAAATTTCAGGTACATCCTCCCATTCCGCCACTTGAAGTATATGTTTTGCAATTTTATATTTTAGCAGTAAGTGCAAGGGTAAGCCGAAATAACATTTTCGAAAGTTTTGGAGGCTTCTATTCGCTTTAGACAAGCATCATCTCAAGCGGATATTCGATCGCTGTCGGGCTCTAGGCTCTGGTAAGCAGTAAATGATCATAAGCGAGTGTTTTGTGTACGCGCTGAGAAATGTGCACACCAGTTGATTGCTACAGGGAGATTCAACGCCTATTCCGAAACTTCTTGAAGGAGGTGCGGGAAGAAAGGCATGTCATATACTGCGAAATCGTTACTTTCTATCACATTTTATACTTCTCTTCTAATCGCAATTTTACATACCATTTTTAGCACGGGGTTCTTCGAGATGAGTAAAGTGCGTCCGAAATTTTAAAAAGCGTTTAGCCCTTACAAAAATTTCTTTTGAGCAGATGATAACGCCTTGCAGAGTATGAACTGAATCGACAGAAAGCCAACATAACCTGTAGAAGTTGAGTTTACCCAACAATTGCTAAACAAAATTTCGGTTGCGCGTACCCATGCAGTTTATGAGTTGATTTTCCGTTGTGGTCTTACAGAGCATATAAACAGCGAATGTACGCTCATAGGTACATTACCTGGAACTTGACTCCGTTGGTAAATATTTGAAAGTGTGCGCAATACGGTGCATACACGTACAGGTAGAATAAAAAATGAAAGGGAACACGGGAGCGTGTGGCCTCTGTGCTTTCAAATGCGCTGTCAACATCAGGTGATGAGAATCGGTGGTAAAGGTGCATCCAAAGTAAGCTTGGTCGGCTGCTCTTTCCGAGCATACCCTTGGTGCCAACCATTCTCTTGTGTTAGTGGCAGCGCTTTGCAAAGCGCACAGGCCACGTGCTCCCGTGTTCCCTTTCATATTGACACTAGCTGTACCAAGGAAACATGAAACAAACGACATTATCGGTATTTATCAATGGAAATGCATGTGTATTCTTGTGATGCTCGTCGCATGCGTGACGGGCTCATTGTTTGTATATATACTTGTGTTGCAATAAGCGGAGGGTTTTTTCCCTTTGGAATGGACCTGGGTAGGGGCCACCACACGAGTCTTCTTCGAGCTGTCGTCCTGCGGAACACTACACAAGATCCGCTAAGAAGGCGTGTTTTGCGACAGTCGAGCGCCACCTTCCGAAGTTCGGGAAAGAAGACACTGTTGGGCGCCACATTCCTAAGAACACAAAACAGCTCTACTAATCGCTTCATTTTATTTGTTTACAAAGAAATGAATGGGCTCATTTCGCATGTAAAACCGATTAGATGTACAGCAACTAAAATAAATAACTATAGTCTTAATATTTTATATACATTGATATACATTGACAGAAAGGTGAATGGAGGAAAGAGTTGACCCCCTTAGGCCAAGCTAGGCCTATTTTCGAAGCGCTACTGACTCTGCTGGTTCGAAGGTGTAGTGGACCAATCCATCGTTTGGCGCAGCGCTCTGTACAGTAGCTCTGTGCGAATAAATGCCTGTGCTGTGTTGTCGCTGATTCCCTCGGGATGAGAGCGCACTAGCGCGGCCAGAGCAGACCGGACCTCTTTTCGGCACGATGCGCGAACCCTGCTATAGGTCTCCTTCCCCGTACGGCGTAGGGACACGTGGAAAGGCCCACTTTTGGGCTGCATAGGAACACCAGACGCGGAGTGATCTAAGTAGACGCCCGCAACGTAAGGTTTAATGTGCGTGAAAAACCACCGGTCTCCAAGCTAGCCTGTGTCAAACTTCGTACCTCTCCTCTGTATTGTAGCATGGGAGTATTATAAATAAATAAGCTGCTCCATGTTCTGCAACCTGTGAGTGTTGCGCGCAATACTTAGGAGAGAGAGTTTAAAATGTATCTGTGTAAGCAGCCCCCCCCCCCCCCCCCCGCCTCATCGTGTGTCTAAAAAAGAACAATGAACGGCCTTGTGCTGAAGCAGTTTTTTTTTTTTTTTTTTTTTTTTTTTAGTGACGTTCAATGATGCAATCCGATATATAGGCTGCACGAGGCGAAAGTCCCTGAAAAATAATTAAAAAAAAAAACTTCGACACACTGCCGCTTTTTTTTTTTTTTTTTTTTAGCCGGAGAAGATATTCCTGTGTTGACCCTGCGCAATAATGATATGATAGAGCGATATATGAAAATAGAAAGTTTTTTGCAAGGCCGAACAGCGCAAGCTACACAAGTGCAAGAAAGAAAGACGAGACACAGCTGACTTACTTGTGAAGGTTTATTTTTCGGACAACTCGGTAAATGTACAGCATCAAGAAAATAAAAGGATAGGAGTCTGCTAAACAGTCATCGCCACCAGAAATCACACAGGAAAACTTATCATCCAGCTCCCGACAAGAACCGGAATTCTTTATAAGGGCAATGGTTCTTATCGGGAGGTGGATAATCTGAGTTCTCCTGTGCGATTTCTGGTGGCGATGACTGTTTATCAGACTCCATTGCACTTATTTTCTTGATGCTGCTGTAGATTTACCTAAGTGTCTGAGAAATAAACATTCAGTTTTAAGTCAGCGCTGTGTGTGTCTCGTCTTCCTTTCTTGTCCCTGTGTAGCTCGCGTTGTTCTGCGTTTTAAATAACCAATTAGCCCGCGATGAATTTTAACTCTGCATAATTGTTATGAATTGTTTTTGTAAGGGCGAGCACGTTGTCAGTCCAGAGGGCCACAGGGGAAGCGACGCTCGAAGCTTACAGTCCAGCCAGATATCCGCTGAACTGTGAGCCTTCGTGGACGGTCAGCGGGTAGGGTGTCCGGTTGTGCAGCCACAGGGACACCACTTGCCCAGCCTGCAATTGTCATGAAGATCCGTGTCACAAATGAATAAAAAATTCGACTTTCGTAATTATCCTGTCCTCTCGTCATGCAATCTGCGCGAGGAGCGCTTGACGCGGTTGCTGGAGCGAACACCATGCAAAATATTTGCAGCTGAAGTCAAAACCTTACTGTCAGTTAAAAGCTTTAGACATCGTGCAAACGTAGAGCAGAATCACTACCTAATCGAGCATTCGGGTTTTTGAAAAAAAAAAAAAAGTTATTTTCTTTTCCTTTTGATCTTGGCAGTGTCCGGTTATTGGCTATAGCAGGCATTTCATACCGCCGGCTTATTAACGATACAGGGAAATGTAGTTTATGCTTTAGATGACTTGAAGGTAGGCTACATTCAGCGACTATTTTGTTTTCGTTAAAAAAAAATAAATTTCGATAAACGATAACTACGATCTGAAAAACATCACGAGCTCTCATTTGAAGAATTCATACACCGGCTTGTGGCAGCTGGATTTCTGCGAACTAAGATCTGTACAAGGCATTACTTAATGAAAGAACCCGTGACCTCTAAGCTTGTTGCGATCTCCAAAGTTGCTTTGATTTCAAACACTCACCCGCAGCATCAGTGGCCCGCTGACGGAGAGGGACACGGTGTGCTCGCCCTCGCTGAATTCGCTCGTCGTGCGCAATGACCTGCAGGAAGGAATTTAAAAGAAATTTATTGGGTGAATGTCTTTGCTCTAACAAATATTCGATCTATAGTGCATATTTTCACGTAGTGGGGATAACGCCGTTGGTAACGAATGAGGAGGCTTGAACTTCACTTGGAAAAAATGTCTATTGGGCTAACCTGCGCCCGTAAAAGAACTAAGAAATCGGCGGCGGCGATAGCAACAATCGTGCTCGGCGTTCGTCGAAAAAAAAAACAAGAAAAGAAAACCATCGCACACGCCAAAGTTCAATTTAAAGGCGGTGAAGAAACATTCAGATAATGCCGCGGACCGTGATTATATAGCACTATCTGTTACATTGCAGAAACACAAGCGAGTGGCCGTAATCTTCTAGATACATCCCGACGCACCCTGCGCGACAAGGACAATGATAAAGAAGCATCTCACGACAACCAGCATGAACAAAAACAATACAGAATCGATCCGTGCGCTGGAATCAGTGATGACGCCGCCGCATGCTGGTGGCTGTTGACAAGAAAAAGATTAAATCATCCGAGGTTAATATTGCCACACGCTAGTGCCGACGCTACGACAAGCAGGCGCATATACTATTTTCCAGCCTTAAGGCCCATTCACACTTGCGACTCGTCGAGGTCGCGCGGCCATTTTGGTCGAAAAGCGACTGCCGCAAACGATCGCATTGGTCGAAAATCGACAGTCACAGGTCGTTCGACCACTGCTCGATTTTCCAGCTCCGTTACACCAATTAGTGGATCAGCTGACGTGAACGTTAGTTAGCTTTGCTCTGTGTGGTGAACAGTAGAGGTAGACACAAGATGTGGAAAGCGAACCGAATGCCGCATTTGCAAGTGGGAACATCGGTCGCGACTGTGCGGCTCACTGGTCGCGTGCGACAGCCAGTGCCACGCCCTTCGCGACTCGCAAGAGCGACTTTCTGATAGGTATCGGCTTTCGCTCTGACAGGAAGTAGCGTTACGGTTACATGACCTCGCAAGCTTTCTCTGTCGTTCGCTATTAGCTGAGAATGCTAATCATTAGTTCCCATGACGCAGTTCTTTCGCACTAAGGCCGCGCGCATGCATATCTTTTGGCGTGCGCATAATACTGCAGATAGATAGCAGAGTCGCGAATCAATCTTTGCTTTTCGCTAAAGAAATCTCACGTGCGAAGCGTTTTGCAAAACCCATTTTGGCAGGGCTTGCTTGTCATTGCTGCTCGCGATGTATTTCCAAAGGCCCCGCTCACTGCGCTCGAAAGCTGACGAAATCTTTTGCAAAAGTATTTACAACAAACGTTAGCTGCACCACACACAGATGTTCCATCACGAGTCAGACGCGAAACGACGAAAAGAAAAAATAAGTTCGGAAAAATCTTTTTTTTTTTCGGTGAGGTTGGAATAATTGGTCAAAGTTTCCGCGGGAAAAATGTACAGAATAAAGCTTCGGCTAGACGCAGCGTACGTGAAACCTGTGTTGGCGTCATTGATCCACGAGACGAATATTAGCAGCTAATGCTTTCGCTTAATATTTGGTTCAGCAGCGTTGAACCCTTGCAATTTTTATTTTCATTTTTATTTCTTATGCAGTGAAATTTTGTGTTAAACAGCAGCCGCTGAAGTGACATGTCAATACTTTGCGTTCTAACTGCCGTACCAATTTCAGAAAGCTGCGCGTATTTACAGAAAGCTGAAGTGGTTACTCAGTGTATGCTTATGCGGTGATGCTTGCAGAATGCCTCTGTTAGACCTCTGTAAAACCCTGCATTGGTTCGTGAGATGACAGAAAGCATTCCACGCCTGTTATTTACATTGTAAAAGGTATGGTATTGCCATGTGACATTACGTGGTCATACGTAAAAATAATTTGGTCTCATTTTTTTTTAAATTTCAGAAAAAAAAAAGACAAAGATTTTTTTTGCCATTCAAAGTTTCCGGAAGTGTTACATCTCTAAAATTTTCTATACTTTCAGTCATGCAAGCTGAAAAGATAGCTAAACAGGTGACGAAGTACTGGACAGCACTGAAAAGCAATTCCTGCTCGTGGCACTGGACGCTTCCATGTGTAGTGGAATTCAAGACAAGGAAATGAAGATGAGACTTAAACGTTTTAAAGCTGCTTAGAGATCAGCTACGGTGTTAGTGTCATTGCCTGACGCAAGAAAAGTACTCAGAATCCGCCCGCAATCTAAATATGGTCGTCGGCTCGGAAGCTGTACTGGCGGGTGTAGCTTCTGTTCTGCACGAGGAAAATCGAACGCCTGAGGGCTGTCAGCAAGTAGTCCGGGACTACCCGGCACTGAAAATCAAACATGCCCAGCGAGGCTGAGGTGCAGATTGTTTAGGAGGTGAAATTGAGCTCAGTGAATTTCTTCCCCCTCAAAGGATGAAATAGAAAAGAAATTAAAGGATGTAGTAAAATCATGCGACGATTCATAAGCTTCGCAATAAAGAAGCGAAGCGTCTTTAACACTGCCTTTTCAGTGCGCAATGTTTTTTTATTTTCGTTTAAATCGTTTCAGTTTTAATATTGTTACTTTAATATCGGCACACATCCCAAACGCATATTAGCAAGTCATACCCTCTAATAGGCTTGACACTAACGACCCTTCTCGGCTTTTTGTGCTGCGTGCCCATCTGGCATGCAGAGGACCTGGGTTAGAACCCGAATGATGACAGGTTCTTTTTTCATTCTTCATTGAAACTGTTCTATTTGAATGTGCCGTGTTTGATATGCCTGCCCGAAATCATGCGGTTGTGACGTTACAGACCTGTCCAGCAATCGGGACTTTTCCCCGCAAATATTTGCAACCTGCTGGTGCCGACTGCTCTACTACGACACCGACGGCTTTTTGAGCTTCGCGTAAAACTGCTGTATGCCTATATCTAGTTCTACATACGAAGGACCATGGGAGACAGAAATACACGCCTACAGCCTGCTCTACATCAACAGTAGCTGCGACGGTCGCAGCTCGCTTCAACATGGTGCACAATTTCCTAAATAACGACTGTGAGCATGGGCAAAAGCAAAGCGCTTTCGAATTACAAGTATCAGTTCTTGACCGCTAGGCGAATCAATCAGTCGCAAAACAGGAATGCTGGTAACCTGCACCGCGAACGCCATACTATAAATGAAAGCACGCTTCGAATGTTTCAAAGAAATAGTAAAACAAAATCAGCGAAAATGAGTTGCCTAATAGGCACCAAAATACTGGCCATTTTTTATCGTCCAGATAAATCATGGTTCACAAATGCAGCATAAAAAATATTGCCTGGCATAGGTCTGTTAAGGCAGAGGCTGTACCACGCAACGATTAGCGAGGAATATGGGTAGCAAATCATTGCAAAATTGATGTTACATTATTTTTTCTTTTGTCTTTACGAACACGGCAGCGTGCATAAAAAATATGGGCTAATGAATGTAACAATTAATCAACTGCAAGGAAGTGCATGACGAACTTGTGTTGAGATGCTGCATTGAATTCACGGCCAGTTCTGCTGCAAGTGCTTTCATGCAGAAAACAAACTGGGAGCCTTCCATCTCTGTTCAGCCTTTAAGGATTCCGCAAGCATATTAGCTCGAGTCAAACGCCGGAATACATCGCAAAATCGATTTGCCGAATGTTCTAGTGCTGGTTTTTAACGGCGTATTTCTTCGAGTCGTAAGAGACTTTCGTTTTGAGTGAGCGCCTGCCGCGAGTAACGTATACCGTTAGCGTATTACCGCTACGCCCCATTGCGCGACCCGTACTTTTGCTGATAGCAATTATTCTGTTCTTTAAAAATCAAATTCCTGTGCATCGTAAGGACTATCCTCGCGCACAGCCGAATGAGCTTACACATCTGCAACGATTACTGAGCCTTTACTTTACCGTCGCTAAATACGTAATAATTTCATAACCGTACGGGGCGGGGCACTCCTTCCATAATTTACGACATCGATGTAGGAGGTCAAAGGGTCTATGTCGGGTGGTCTTCATATGATGCGGTATGGTTTAGGACTCCATGCTAACTGGCATGCTCGAGATAATAGCGAAACAATTCAGGGACTGGTGAAACGAGTAGAAAAGTGCCTGTACGCGAACGGAGATCCGTACAGGGGAGCTTCAGATTGGAGCTTTTCTTTCTTTAATAAATTAGTTTACTTTCCTGTCCGCAGAAATATTGAAACACACAAAGAGGATCACGTAGACAGCACTCACAAGTTCTTCTGACACCTGGCGTTCACGCAGACGATGAGTGACACTTCGTTAGATGACGCTTCCAGGTGCTTCCTCAGGGCCCTGGGTGACGTGGGTCGGGTGACGAAGGCGGTAGCGAAGAAAGTGTAGATGCCGGTTATGGGTACCCGGAACAGACCGCGGGTGGAGTTCAAACCGGAGCCGCGCTCGAAGCTTCCTTCCGCGAACGGCTGCAACCAAAGTTCAGGGTATATTAACGGTTCCAGTGTCAAAGACAAGGTGGTATCGTTGACAGCAAAGCAATGGCACTAAGGCATTAAATTGACACTCGTCCAGTGAAGTCAGCACGGCTGTCTAGAGCACTCGAACACCACCTACCTCATGCACAAAGAAAGTGAAATTTTAGAGCAGGGGTTCAGTCCTGGGGACGATGATGGCGCTAAAACGAAGGCATGTAGGCATACTATTTGCAATGACACCTTCACTGTACCACTTACAGAGCAGCATAGCCAATATCTCACTTTGCTTGTTCCACAGCACATCGCTCCGGCGCTCTAGACAGCCGCGCTGACGACTGTACCGTAGGGAAAGAATTGACTGTACTACAGGATCGAGAGCGCATACGGTGCGGCCCCGCATACAAACAAAGTGGCGCAAGCGCACAAGGGCCTGGAGGCGGTTCTTCGTGTCGTCTGCTACAGCACGGAATTGCAACGTGATCCTTCACTGAGAAGCGCACCTAACTGTGTACTGGCAGCGGCCAAACGCGCCGAGATAGCGTTATCGTTATCGCGGTTCACTCACTGCAGCGTTTGCGCTGTCCTATGGAAGGCCATCAATTGGCCTATCATAGTAGCTTGAGCATGGCATTGTCTCATCCGCCGGCGAGGCAGATAAGCTACTGCAAATGAGTGCCAAGCTAAGCCGCTGGTCTGCCTTAATGAGTGGCGCTCGCATGATTTGACAAAGCGTGTTCCATGACACATTCTTTATGTTTGTCGTCTGACAATCGACATGCTATCGATTTTAAAAGTACGAAAACCACTTTTTCTTTGTTCTTTATTACTTATGTTGTCCCAGTGATAAAAACTCTAGCAGTGTAAAGAAGTGCGCCGCCTCCAGGCCTCTGTGCGCCTGTGCTACTTTGCTTTGATGCGCGGCCGCGCAGGATGCGCTGACGCTCCGCGGAGCATGGCCACGCTTCGCGTTGTTTGCACATATTTAAGACGAGCCTGTATAAGCATTGTTACGCCCGTAGCATTTTGAACAAGACTGAGGCCTTATCGGTAGAAAACGAGACTTTATAGCGATAACAGAAACCTGGCTGACATCTGATGTAAAATATTCTGAGGTTGCCCCCCTCCTTATCGTGCTATGGTTTGAAAAGATAGAACACCTAGTAGAGGACCGGCTCTTGTCATCAACAAAAAAAAAAAAAAATCAATTCGTGCTACTTCCACATAACGAAGGTGTGAAAGCAACTTTTAAAAAACTGCTATCTGATTTTTGCTGCATTTTGGAAGGCTGCGTTTACCGTAACCCGTCAAGAGATCTTGACCTCGTGCTGGCACTTCATCGTTATATCCAATTTCGTTTTTAAGAGCTAAACAAATCATACTCAGTAATTTCGACCTGCCTGATATTAATTGGTTCACAATGCGACATCACTGCGCTTCTTTACGTCCTCGCTTTGATATTATGCTGCAATTTGATCTATTCCTGATGATAAACCAGCCAACGACCAAACACGGATCCGCGAACACTCTTGACCTGGTTTTCGTCAGCGATCATTTCCTCGTCGATAACTCCAAAATAAAATTACTAGAAGGAATTTCTAATCATCAGCTAATTCTATATAATGTGTCACTTAGTAGCACATGTTCTGTCCCACGCTTGCATTCCACAAGTCTCAATTATTCCAAAGCAGATAACACTATAGCATTCAAGATCTATCTCATTAACATTCAATAATCCATTAACTACCTTATTAACACAAAACATAAAACTAGCTTAAGGGCTGCTAAACTACATTAGTTTTACGACACAATACCCAACATTATAAGAACTGCCCCAACAAAATTTTGTAGTTACCTTAACCTCAAAACGAAGAATGATTATCCAGTCGTAGAAGTAGAAAGCTCTAAAAAGGCGATCACTGAATAATCATTTTGCATTAGTATTCACTAATGATAATAGTATAATTTATAGCTTGAGTAAGCGAAGACTAAAATATAATGAACCACCAACTATAACTGAGAGTATGGGGCTCAGCCTGCTACAAATCAACAATCAAGCTCCTAATACAATTGACGTTATACGTGTGGTGTAGTCCAGGGCTGTGTCTTGGCGCTGTCTTGTTTTTAAAATTCATCAATGGTATATATCGACTAATCTTAACGTTATAGATGAATGCATCATAGATTGGTAAATTACCACACAAGCTGACCACATAGCTCTTAGCAGTGTTCTGGAAATTATTAACAACCTGTGGATTGACAGCCAGATTAGGCTTAATGTAACTAAATCTGCTGTCATGCCAGAGGAACAAACACAAACAGCACCCCTATCACGGTAGTTGTGAACACAATTGCATACTATTAATGACATGTGACTCCAGATCAGCAATAATATAACTCCAGCTGCACTAATATGACTGTTTGTCGGGTGATGCCTCATATTAGCTCCTTATCACACCGAATTTTGATTGTCATATTTTGTTTTTATAATGTTACGCAGAAGTTTCGTATTTATAGATTTTATATTCTGCGCCGCCGGGGTGGCGTAGTGGTTAGGGCGCTCGACTACCGTTCCCAAGGATGCTGGATCTAATCCCGGCCTCGGTGGCCGCTTTTCGACGAAGGCCAAAAGCAAGGCGCCCGTGTTTTGTGCGATGTAAGTGCACGTTAAAGAACCCCAGGTGGTCAAAATTTCCGGAGTCCTCCTCTATGGCGTCTCTCATAGCTGGAGTCGCTTTGGGACATTAAACCCCACAAACCAAAAATTTTATATTCTCGAAGTGCTTGTTTATGCCACTGTGTGTTACTAACTTGCTGTATATACGCTTCTCTTCTAGTTACATATGCTCACCCGCAACAATCCCGAATGGGATTAGCAGTATCTTTAAATGAATAAATAAATTTACATACGTTCAAAATGGAAATGCAGAGGCGCGCATGTCATCCAGATTGGTTTCGCGTTTGCTTCGCTGAAGAACGCAAGAAAGTAATCGAGGGTAATGTTGAAAGAAAACAAGCAAAAAGCGAAACTTTTAATCCACTTGTGTAGAAAAATTACTCCTTTTAGAAAATTTGCCTGAACCTAAGAAATCGACATTACGGTTTGTGAGAACACTTCTTTTTCACATAAATTGTGCAGCGCAGAAAGATTTCGAGATTATGGTGAAAGTGAAAATAAGCTATTAAGGGAGCAAGAACTACCACCAATTTTAAAATTACACTCTGAAGAAAACCATATGTTAACGTCTCAAACTGACTTCGCTCCTAGGAATTTTACTTTAGTGGCGAAATTTTTGGTAACCTCACCATTGGAGAGCGCAAACGACATTAACCATTGTCTTGCAGCTACCCCCAATCCCCCCCCCCCCCCCCGCCCACACACACACACACTTTAGGTAAGAAGTCCGGGGTACAATCTTTTAAAGATGAGGCGGCGCATGTCTCACTGATATTAAACATTAGTATCGGCTCTGCTTGAAAGATCGAAACATTGTAGACACTGCATTTCATCCCGGCCTCAAAGCAGATTACGACATGCATAACAGGGAATAGATAGATGGATTTATTGATAGGAAAAGGCAGAGAGGTTGGCCCGAATAATTCAAATCTGGCCTGCTACTCTGCACTGGGGAAGGGGAAGGAGAGAAGAAAGAAGGTCATGATGGGTGACGATGTGGGAGAAGGCATATGAAATATATATACAGACACAGCAGCTTGCTTTACAAACGTGAATCAAGTCCACTGGCGCTCAAATAACGGCAAAGAGCGCGCACTGCCTGGATGCCCTTCCCCTTGTCCTGCCAAGCGCCCAGCAGCAGTTCCTCCGACAGAGGCCTCTTGTCTAAACGCTTCAAGGAAGCAGCTAGCACATTTCTTTCGTTCGCATACTCTGGGCACACCAATAATACATGGTCCACAGTCTCTGGGATGCCACAAGTTAAACATTCCGGTGAGTCCATCTGTCCAATTAAATGTAAGTACTTGCGCGTGAAAGCCACGTTTAAACGAAGTCGATGTATCAAGCATGCCTGATGACGCGGAATATCACGCGGAACAGTAAATTTAAATGTTCGATCAAGCTTTCTTAGACGCATGTGTCGGGCGTCTGGTTGAGCCCAGTAAGTCGCTGTAGCAATATTCATACAACTCTTTAGAAGACACGTCGTATCCGCTCTTGAAAAAGGCACAGCTGTTTGGAAGCCATTGATGAGAGCGCTTTTCGCTTCAACATCGGCCTGCTCATTCCCATGGAGGCCGCAGTGAGCAGGAATCCATTGAAACATTATCATGTGGCCTTGCAGCTGGGCAGATGTGATGAGCTCCGTAATGTTTAGTGCCAGGGACTGATAGGCAGTGTGGCGTAAGAAGTTTTCCAAAATTTGTAATGCAGTCTTCGAGTCCGTGAATATACACCATTTTTGAGGTGGTTCCCCACATATATAGCGAATAGATTCCCGAATGGCTACAAGTTCGGCAGCGGTTGATGTAGAGTTATGTCCCAAAAGGAAATGCAGAGTCGTTTTCTGAGCTGGTATGACCACAGCTGCAGCGGATGCCTGTGCTGACACAGATCCATCGGTGTATACGTGAATATAACTGGGATATTCTGACCAGATGTGTGCCAGAGTAAGTTGTTTGAGTCCACTAATTGGTACCATAGATTTTTTTAGTATTCCGGGAACACGAAGGTGCACCAAAGGTTTATCCATCGTCCATGGTGGTTGGGTGGGACGATATGGGAGGGCATATCCTGTCGGTACTTGCGACTGATGGCAGCGGAGTGCAGTTGTAAAACTGCAGTCCGGCCTCTCATCCAGAATCTTGCTGAGTGGGTGAAAACGGTGTCTTGTAAGTGCTCGTAAATATACACGAAGTGGTTCGTGTGACAAGTATATGGACATTGGGCGAGCGTGTGCCTCTTCAATTGTGCCTTTGTTAGAGGTGCATCTGGGCAGTCCAAGACATATTTTCAGTGCCTGCGCTTGCACGCTCTCTAAAGTCCGCAAGCAGGAAATGCTCATACTAGAAAGTACTGGGAGACTGTACCGGATGTAGCCAACAAACAGAGCCTCGTAAAGCCGTATTAAGGAGCGCTCAGTTGGACCCCATTTGATGCCAGCTATGTAACGAAGTACATGGCAAAAATTAATTAGCCTCTTCTTCACCATAGCAATATGTTTCGACCAAGATAGTCGGTGGTCAATAATTACTCCCAGGAATCTGTGCCTGGAGACGTATGGTATTACGACTCCATGAAGGGTAATCGGGTAGCGGCTGACACATTTTCCCGTAAACGCTATCACTGCACACTTTTCTGCCGCTAAAAATAAACCTTGACGCCGTAAGTACATCGATGTTGATGACACAGCTCGTTGCAGTCTCGCACGTAGTTGTGGGCGCGTCGAACCAGAGGCCCAGATGCAGATGTCGTCAGCATATGCACTGATGTGGATGTTAGTTGGCAGTTCACTCACCAGGCCAATTAGCGCAACGTTAAATAAAGTTGGGCTGAGAACTCCTCCCTGTGGAACTCCACGACCGACCTGAAAGTGGGTAGTATCTCCTTCAGGCGTAGTCATGTAAACAGAGCGGCCGCTGAGATAGCTTACAATCCACAAGTACAGTCGGCCACCAACTCCCACGTCGTCAAGTCCATCAAGAATAGCTTCATGGAGGACGTTGTCGTAAGCTCCCTTTATATCTAAAAATGCAGCAGCTACTAGTCGACGGTGACGCTTTTCGTGTTCTACTGTCGCCACAAGGTCGATGACGCTGTCAATGGAAGAGCGTCCGCGGCGAAATCCAGT
Source organism: Amblyomma maculatum (assembly GCF_055883805.1). Classification (NCBI taxonomy): domain Eukaryota; kingdom Metazoa; phylum Arthropoda; class Arachnida; order Ixodida; family Ixodidae; genus Amblyomma; species Amblyomma maculatum. The sequence goes on along the minus strand of NC_139346.1, from coordinate 170,277,167 downwards.
CATCATATTCGGATAAAGATCATTACTCTCTAGATACCACTCAAGTCTTGCCAGCACCATGCGCTCCATAACTTTTCCAACACAGCTTGCTAGGGCAACTGGCCGGTATGAGGTAAGTTCGAGAGGAGGCTTTCCAGGCTTCAAAAGAGCAACCAGGCGGCTAATTTTCCAGTGTTCAGGAACAGTACTAGAAGCCCATATATCATTGAAGTAATTAAGTAGTGCAGTTCTACCATCCTTGCCTAGGTTCGATAAGGTTGAATATGTAATCCCGTCAGGACCAGGTGCAGATGAATGCCGACAAGAAGCAAGAGCGGCGTCTAATTCAGCTATTGTAAAGGGCACGTCGTATTGATCATTCGGCGAAGGTGGTGCAAAAACCTCTGAAATTGGTAACTGTGCCTGGTTTGTGCCCACAACCATTTTACAAAAATCTTCAGCTACGTCAACTTCATTGCGGCGTTGGTAAAGGGCCAGGGCACGAAAAGGGTGCCTTTCTTGCGGAGGTGTGCGCAAGCTTCTCGCAACATGCCAGATACGCGACAGGGGCTTACGGGGATCCAGTGATGAGCAGAACTGTCTCCAACGTTGTCGTCCTAACCTCTCCAGGTGACGCAAAACTTGTCGTCTAGCTCGGCGAGAAAGTGCGAGATCTTGCGCGGATTTCGTTCTTCTGTACTTCCTTTCAGCCCGCCGACGGATCGCGCGAAGCCGCTCGAATTCCACGTCGATGCTGGACACTGACACCGGCACACTAACATAGCGAGTGTTCTCACTGAGAGAGGAAGTAATGAGTCCTTCTATTTGAGATGGTGACTGGAGGTCCACGCTGGAAGTCTCCACCGCTGCCCTAAAGGCGGGCCAGTCTGTGTATTGCACACGAGGTGAAGTGGCAGGTGCAAACCACTTGATGCATATGTACGTTGGTATGTGATCACTGCCATGTGTTTCCACATCACTACACCAAGAAACGGAGGGATGGAGGTTTCTGGAAACAAACGCCACATCCAAGCAGCTGCTGTAGGTTGTTCCGCGTAGAAACGTCGGTGAGCCGTCGTTTATATTGACGAGATCTTGCGTATGCATAAAGTCTGCCAGGTCTCTTCCTCTATTGCTCATTATTGCACTACCCCACTGAGGGTGGTGAGCATTAAAGTCCCCCACAATAATACGAGGAGCTGCACAACACTGGATTATTGAAAATAGATATGATTTGTCCAAGCCATTTCTCGGTGGAATATAAGCGCCAATTACAGAACATACTCGTCCTTTCAGGGTTAACGTCAAACAAATGTAGTGGTTCGTGTTGTGGGGCTGCAGAGCATGGCGGACGTGCGCAATGTCTTGGCGTACACATACCAGCACTTTGCTTGTTTCGTTAGCTTCTCTAGACCATAGCAGAACATATCCAGAAAGGCGGAAAGCAGCCGGCATGTTGGGCTCACAGATCACAATCACAGGAAAGCGGTACTTCTGTACCCGCTGTCGGAAGTCACTCAGCCGACCACGCAGGCCTCGAGCATTCCATTGCATCACAACACTGCGGCGCAAGTGCATCGTCACAGAGGTGGGGTTAGTTTGTTGCGCCATTGTGAATTATTGCAATGCCGCCAAGAGCGGCTCAAATGCGTCCAAAAACTGAACAGCAAACTTTGCTGTTTGTGTGTTGATGCTGGAGAGCAGCACCCGCATTGAACGAACCAGCTGTTTCAGCATTTCTTTTACCTGCTGGCTGTCGGGGTTGTCGGAATTTTCAGTACGTGTGGCAACCAAACTGGGATTATGCCTGGCGTTGGCCTTTGATGGTAGAGCTGGCCACTCAGCATCAGAGGCGGTAGGTAATACAACAGCCTCTGTCGGATCCTTGGCCTGTGACACTGTCTGCGACATTACAGCAAGAGTACTCTTAGCGGGATTAGACTCAATCTGTTGTGGCACCTGAGCTGACGTTAACTCTGAAGTTGACTTATCCAGGCTAGGCTTGCCTTCCGATTCCTTGTGTCGGCGTCGGGAACGGTGCTTGCGACGACGAATAGACGCGGCCGCTTCTTGATGAGTCGAGTTATCTCTCACCATCTTTTTTAGTATACGTTTTTCATCCCGAATTTTAGGGCAGTCCTTAGCCGTCGATTCATGGGCACCCGAGCAGTTCGCAATTCGATGGTAGCGCCAAGGAAGTATTACTAGGCTGGTAAACTTGGAGCAGCCGATTTAGGATAACAAAATTGTGCCTTTCATGTCTGAGAGGAGGAAAGTGCTGACAGCTGTTTCATGCAAACATCTGCAACTGAAGACGTTGCATCCGATACGGCATTGTGCACGCTACATTTATCACCAGGATTATTGCTGTGGTTGCTTCTTCGCCGTATATCACCTGAATTCCGTCAGGTCACATTTATCTCATCGCCCGCATTTCTTTACATGATATTGCTATTTTAAGGCGAATGCTCTCACGGTCAGCAAAGCCACGCAATGACCTTGAAACCACGTGGAGCGGGTGCGCATGCGCTCCACTTCTCTTGCCTCGCCACGATCGCCTGATCGCCAGACGAAGTGACGAGGCTTACCAGAGAGCGGCAACTGCTTGCGAGCGTTGGAGCAAGTGCAAGAACGGTGTTATACGTCGATATTGCTCGCCGTGGGGAATAAACGTGAAGAGACACCTGAAAAGAGGAACATCGCTTGGCCAAGCAACGAAAGTATCATCAAAAACGCATTGCTAGGCTTAGGCTCCGGATTCACCACGTCTATCCAAGTTCATCTATGCTAAACAAACCTTTCGCTCCTATATCATTAGGTATGGCAGAGTTAAACCTGGTTTATTTTGTTACCCGCGTTGCAAGTAAGAAGCCTGCCGCTTTACATTGTGATGAAGTAGACTGCGCTGTGAGTACCTACCCGGTGGAAAGGATGAATGCGCAACTCCTTCCCCTTGCGAGCGCGGATTTCCTGCGACAGCTCCCAGAAGAAACCGGACTGGCTTCGCGGCAGCAGGCTGGCGCGGTCGATCTCGACCAGCGGATGAAGCCACGACACCAGCGGGTCTTCTCCGCTCGCATTAGTGCCAGGCAATGATAGCGAACAGTTTGTCGAGTTTTTACACTGTGTAAAAGAATACATGCCACCCATATTAACATTTGTGAGCTAGCAGAAGGACCGAAGAGTGCACCTAAATAAACAATCTTGGTTGCATGAAAAGTGGGCAGAGCTTTAGCTTAAAAACACTCTCCGAACGGTAAGACCACGTTGACTTATCTAAGAAAGATGCTGACCGAAAAGTCCTCCGCTACTTTTAACTTCATGCTTAAAAAGAAAACTTAGCGCAAAGTCAGAGACTGTATTGTAATCAATGGTGCCTGTATAGCATCTTAGTAGACAAAATTTCATTATGCGCTTTTTTTTTTTGCTTTACATCGAATACAAACCTTATGTGAAGAAAGAAAAATATCATGTGAGGCAATTATGTTTATAGCTAGGTGGCCAGTGTGCAGGAATTTTGTCTGAAGCAGGCGTTAATGCATGCAGTGAAAATGAACGAATTTTTTTTTTCTCTACACATGCACTCTTTCCAGCATATCTGCTAGGTTTTGTGAGAAAATTGTGAGAACGTAACATCTTTGAGTACAGTAGCCTTCGTCCACTTTTGTGAAAGCATAAGGAAGAGCCCTTCATAAATAGTGTTACATTTGCTTGTGTGACAGTACATCTGACGGGGCGTTTCATCCGATTTTTCCGCATTGCAAAAGCCCGTCTATAGCGTAAAAATTAAATTTGATCGCACATCAAAATAAACTGCACTGAGGCCGCATTTGTAAGTTTTTGAGAAGCCGCAGTGGTTTAGCTCAATAAAGTTTCAATCAAAGCTCAATCGAGTTCAATCAATCTCAATCAAAGCATATAGGTCCCCCAAAAATACTGAAAGGAAGCTTCTGAAGTCTGAAAACAAAGGCTCGTAAATTGATATTCGACCTATTAATATTTTATGATTACCGCTTTATGTTCACCAAAGAAACAACTGTCATTAAAGGGTGTTAGACGAGGCAATGCTTATATCGACTTGTTAGCGCCAACCGTGAGCCAGCCCGCCGTCTAAATAGTAGTAGAAAATAACCACTCTGCCTACTAGTCGCGTAAATTTGGAATGTGATGCTTAGGATACGAATGCTATGTTACTCTGAAAGCTTTTTAAAACTTACCTGCATGTCAGCCAGGATTTGTGCTCTCTTTTCAGCAGCCTCTGCAAAAGTGGGAAAAGGCAAAGTGTCCACTTAAGCCTCACGCGTACAAGAATTGAAGTTTTACACATGGCTCACATAAGAGAGCAATTTCAGCGGCGACATCATACCGGAGAAGGCAAAACGAACAGTTAAAAATTATGTCCCTCGCATCGGCTTTCGAAGATTAGGTAATATTTCTCGAGGACAGTATTATTGGCTGCTTTCTTAAGTATTTCAGGTACTTCGGCTGATTCTGAAGTTATTGCAGACAAAGGATCACTAAATTCGAATTTTGCGTCTTCAGAGTGTAGAAGCGGAAGGAATCGCTGCCATCTTCATTACAGACCTCTGCAAGAAGCCTATAGCCTGCATATTCACAGCAACCAATAAGCGAAACTTATTTTTCTTTGACAGCCGGCCGTCTTCGTTTAATAACAGTTTGTAAGGCATGATGTTTGACTATCTAGTTACGCTCTCGACAAAGTCGCCTAATATAAAGTGGTATCCCCACACGGGTGCAAGTGCGAAATGCTCCTAGCTTGAGTCGGTCTTAATATATCTCTACGCTAGAATTCCCTACTCCCACGTCTATGTCCTTCATATACAGCGGCGGTAATGCTTAAGTAGAACGTAGGTTTAACCAACTAGATCAACGTTCTACTGTAAGATTTTATGATATTTAGCCTACACCACTGACCTACCGCAACGTACTTACTAATATTTGCCCACTCAGCACTGCATGGATCGCTCGCAAACTTCGAGACTCTTGTCTCATTTGCCTGCCCTTATACTTCTATTTCGTCCGTCATTCGTTTAAACCCGCTAACCATATGGTGTTACCTAGGATAGGCTGACGAATTAGTGTAAATTGTAAGTTTAGGCATCTTTATTCAAATCAAGGAGACTTGGCTTACCTCGGATGATTCCCTTGAATTCTCTGAACATCTCCTCCCGTGTGATGTTGGCTCCTGGAGGACCTCTGGGACCACGCGGACCGGGAGGGCCCTGTGGACCTTGCTGAAGAAGAGGGTACACCAGCGTCACTCTACTGCTTCTGTGCCTCATCCGCAAACATAATAATGAGTTGAAAGCAATTATTGAGCCTTCTTTCTTTGTATTCTCCTCAAAGAAAAGTTGTCCGAAAAAATTGGTAATCAGCTCCAGACAAAAAGATACTATTCCTGTGTGAATAGCTTAATCGGCTGTAATAAATAGGCACAGGTGACACTGCTTGCCACTCTTTTCACCAAACCTTAAAGGCTATTGACAGATTCGCATACTCTAAGCAAAGTATATGTTTTCCGGCCCCTAATCATAGCACAGTGTATTTAAGTTAAAAACCGCTTGCCTAAACTTGAATTTGATATTTTTCTTTTTCCTAACATTGTGGTAAAATACACATAGCTTTTTCCTGCACTTTGGATTGCATTTTTAATTGTCCGTGCATAAACAGACTATCCACTTCTGTTGGCCAGCGCGAATGCTGCGCACTGCTCGCAAGTACAAAAACAACTCTGAAGCTCTACTAAGCATGACTTGAAGAGGCATGGTTAGTAGACAGCTACGAAGTACTTTTGAACACATGATGTTCTGAAGTGAGCGCTGACATCACACCGAACGGGGATATTTATTTCTAAAAAAAAAGAAACAAACAATTATTAATTTCAAATGCGTTTCCTTTCATGCGTAATTATATCGCAAGACGCATGCACTACTGCCCATCTGCCCCTGTCGCGAACAAAGGAAGGACAGAAAGAAAGAAGACACAGGTTAACGGTGGTGGAAGAATTCTCTGTGGTTGACGCCTCCACCCTCAACCGGCTTGGATCCTTACCATTCTGAGGAAAGATGGATTCACTCTCTTCTTTGGTCTCCTGGTCTCGGTCCTTTCAGAGTGGCGCAAAAAAGCTTGCCACGTCTTTCGAGGATCCAGGACCATCGGCCTATCTTGGTGTCCCTGCAAATTGTGAGAACGCGTTAAAAAAAAATCTTATTTTGACGCGGCATACGGGTGACGAGTTGTTTGTTGCTATCACGGAGAGCTTTCCTTTGTTCTTTTATAGTTGTATGTGGATTTATTGAGCAATAGAAATCCGAGAGCAGCATCATTTTTTTCAACAATAAAGGGCACGCTGTACACCAATGGCTTCCACGACACTGCGGACTATAACAAATCACACGGACGAGGCTGCCCGATCTGCTCAAAATGAAGGTGTTTGTTTAGTCATTCCGATTTCCAAAAGAAGTCATTGATTGCCACTCCTGCCTTACTGAACTCGGACCAGTTTTCAGACTCATGTCTGTATTAACAGACATGGATAGTCTTCAGCTGTTGCGTTTTCATCTTTCGGCCTTCACTTTGAACCAATGACTTTGAGACGCAGAACCTGAGTATCACCACGGGCGTCATCTTTATTGTGTAATAGAAGAGACATCTGGGCTAGTTGGTACGGTGACGCATATTACGTAGTTCTGGCCGGACGCCGTGAAGGGTGACGTGTCGGCCCAGCAGCTGTCGCTGGGAATTAGGACCAAACAAATCTATGCCACCACAAGTATGGAGGCGCTGCGGTGCTGGTGCCATTAACAGTTTGAGTCATTTATCGCAAATACTGCAACAACTGCACTGTTTGATTCGTAGCGTTGGCTTCCAGCAGTGTGACGTACAACACCGTGGTTAAACAAATGCTTCAGTCAGGCAGGAATGTTCACTCGAGATTACATATACATATTACATATATTCGCGATGTTGCAAACTACCTTTCACTAGATCAGAGTTTATTCTTTTTCAAAAACATTTCCCGAATTCGAAATGCACAACCAGTTGTAAAAGAACGCGTCTTGTGGTCTTATGAGCCTCACTTCGAATATTTTGATGCGTGCAAAACCTTTGAGGAGCTGTAGTCGTATCTACGCCATAAACTGCAGAATATACAGCAATTGCAGAATATAACCCGCTGACAAACTATACTTGTATTCATAGACATATAGAGATAGGCAAACAGATAGGTATTCACTGGTCGACCGACTGATAACGAAAAGAACAGCCAGTATCCGCGCTTAGCTTTTACAAAAATCACAGCTTAAAACACTGTATTTATACAGTTTAGGCGGGCTGCCTGTTCCGAATCAAATAAGGAAAGAAGGGTAAATGTACTCGGTGCAGACCGTGCATAAAGAATGTACACTACTCCACATATACTTGAAAAAGATACTGGATCTGTTTGTTCCCTAAACGATGAAATCATCTAACTCGTTGAACGCATAGAGAAGAATGAGTCCCATCTCTTCCTGCGAAGGCCCTCCCGCGACATCCTGGCGACAGGCCAGGTTCGTTCATCTTCAGTAGTGCGCGGCGAATCGATCGGAAAAGAAAACTTGGCCACGATTCAGGCCTAGCTACACCGTGTCGCCCTGTTTCCTGTGCCCGCGGAATGAAGTAAATTTATGTTGCTATTTTGTTTTTGTTTTTTGTACCGCGTTCCTTCTTCGTGCAACGTTGTCGCCGCACTTTTTCTTTATTACCTTTTTTTACACTTCCTCCTTCCGTTCTCGCCGTTGCACGTGTTGTTTTCGTTTCTACTGCTACACTGTTCGCAGACGCGTTGGTAGTGTTGTTGTTTACACCCCCACTTTGCGCTTCTCTTGCCAGCCATAACAGGAAGTCACGACTCAGGCTAGACACAATGGCGTCGAGCAAAAACTTGGCACCCAGCCGCAGTGCAAGAGAAGGGAGTAAGAAGAAATTAACTGCCCTAAACTGCGTGAGAGATGCTTTCCGGAAAACAATTGCCACCATTTCCTGGGACGCCCGCGAAGTCAAGGACATCGGGGCGCCTGAGAAATCCTAACGGTTCTTCTGCGCAACGCAGCTGTCTGCTTCTTAGTGGGCAGCTTGTGTTAGTCGAAGATTCGGGCTCACGTTAACTTCAAAGAATGCTATTCGTTGGACCGACAGTCTGAGAGCAGAAAACAGGCATTAACAGCATTAACTGCGCCGGTCTTCCTTGTGAAAATGAATAGCTGCAAGGGACATTGTTGTGAAGCTTACCATCCTAAAGCATTAGTATTGCCCGACACTTTGTTTTTATTGTATCGCTCTCGGCACTTTTGCAAAGTGCTTCAGGTCAGCTGGTCTCAATTTTTATTGTTACGACTGCTTTGTTAATTGTTCGCAATAGCTTGTAGCGGCCCTGTTACCAGATGATAATAATAGCACTGTGCGACAACCAATAAAACAAATTTTATAGAAGTCAAAAATTTTGTTCCTTTGTTGACGTAATACGGCGCCCGTTAACTATAATATGCAACGGCTCTCAACTGATAACGGCCGTTATGTCTACGTTGATTCTGGTATTGAGTTTAGACGGAACGGAGTAAAATGTGACGTCACACATTTCCCTGCAGATTTCCATCCTAAGCTATCACGTGGCCTCAACAAACTATGAGCTCATATTACTGTAGGCGGCGTGACGCATTATTTTGTTGATTCGCGAATTAAGGCATCCTGCTTCTTACATGATGCCCGCCGTAGTCACCATACGGCTAGAATAAATCTCATGCAGTTACCTTTTCTTTTTTTTGATGTCCTTCAAAAAAAAAAAAAAAAACACGCAGCACCTGGTATATATGGCAAGCCAAGAATTTAACCAAAACAGTACAACTCTAGAATGCAACGGTAAGCTCCCCTCAAAAGAGAACTTAGATACAACCAAAGCTTCGACTGGTTCTCTCGACTTCGCGGTCAACCCTAGTGTGAAACCGCAGTTGAACGGCGGCAGGCTCCGCGAAACTGAATTAACCGAGACGACACTCCTATTGGTCGATGTCATTACATGAAGCGGCTTCCTTTGAGTCGTAAATGTATGTTGCAGCGTCCTTGATTTGCATTCGACTATAAGTAATTCTTCTTCAAGCCGATTTTATTCGAATTATGTATGCTAACGCGAGAATGTTATTATACCCTGTTGAAAAAAGAATTATGTTCGACGGCGTCGGCAACGACCGTTGAAACTTCCCAGCTTTGAAAAACTACGAGCATGCCACAAGCAGGATGGCAGGTGGCGTGGCCGGACAGTGACCGGTCGGCGGGTTTTGTGACGTCACGAGATTAGATGGCATTATCAAGTTACAGGAAGCGTACTGTACAGAACACTAGCCCATCACGCGCTAATGCCGCACAAATCTTACTGATCGTCTGTAAACTTTCTACTTACTTACTCAGGCTTCCCTTCCAACCTAGCCACTGGACCACGTCTGGCAGACGGCATTCGCCATATTCCTTCCCATTCGTCCTTGTAATGCTCGCGCATTAATTTTTCTCATGAGAAAAAATGGAGGCAGCCGCAACCGCGTTCACTTATAGGGAAAGAAACATCGATAAAGTTATTACGCTTATCCTGATGGGCAGTTCTTTGGAGAAATACATGTAGAGCGTTTCTGGCCCGCTCCCGCACACAGCCTAATCTTACGCCAAAAGATAGCAGAAGGCCAGACTTAAATCCTCTTATCGGATCTTTTTGCAGGCTCACATACCACTGCGGATATTGACTCAATTTCCTTTTTTTTTTTTTTTCTGATGTTTTGTTAGCAAAAGAAAGCAGAGAAAGCTAAAACGTAAGCGACGAGGAATCACCAGTGTTATTCGGTTGAATCGATAATCACCAAACGAGCTACCGGTCAGATCAATACGCCCCTTAGAAACGTTCTATATATTGCACTTGCCTGCTGTCCTCGGACCCTGCAGTATCCAACCGCCAGCAAGTATTGATTTCGCGGTTGGGGCTATAAGCTTCCGATTTTGATGGAAAAAGAAGAGCCACTGTTTTCGTTAATCACGTTACCACAGAGCACGCATTTTCAACGCGAACGATGATGAAACCATCAAGTGGCGACAAAGAATCGCGAAAAAAAAAAGATATATTTAGAGCAGCTCGCTATAATACGTTACTCTGAAGACGATAGTCTTGCCAAGCATAGATCTCTTATAGTTTTCTGAAACGTGACACAAACTAATTGTGGTGAGAGAATGACGAAATAAATAATCTGAATGAGCTGCCTGGCTATCGGTTTGCACCTAGTTAAGCGCCTGAGGCATAATCACACCATTCATCTAATGGCAAACATGTTTTCGAGATAACGAGTTTTTGACATTTTTAAAGAGATGGAATTCTCACTTGCTGTTTTAAGAGTAAAAGGATCAAGGGTTAAAAGAGCAAAACAAGGACGACGGAAGCAATGACATTTATTTTGCAATGAAATTGATCCCTTAACGATATGTCACCTCCTTTAGCTTCTCGCGACCTTCCTATTAAACTTCGAGAATTGCCGCCGAAGATTTGCAAGGTCGCCGTCTTTGCTTTGTACCTGTAAGAGAATGAATTGGTGGCTGCCTCCCTCAACCAGTTGTTTTATGATCTCTCGCCTTTTCATTGAGAAAAAAAAAAACAGTGTAACTGAGTTCCCTTTAGCCGACCCGCGCGGCAATGCGAAAAAAAAAAAAAAAAATACGAGGCCTTGAAACACTTTAAGAAGGACGAAAACCTTTACTTTGGGACTCCCGTAAGCAACCCAGTTCCGAGCTAGTCGTGTACCCCGTTGGCCGGTTCATGGAGCCCTGGCGTGGGTCCAAATGAGTTCTGGAGTGCAATTTGAAAGTGGCGCTAGATGTTATAAATGACCAACTCGTGTGCCGGGCGAGTGTCGTACTGAAACTGTCGCTCCGTGGCCCAAATTGTTCTTCGAGCAACATTTCAAAGTTGCACTCTGAGCTACTTACAATTTTACGTGTTGAAACTGAGACTCCAAAGTAATGGTACGTGGAGGACTGCTTGTTTCAGTTATTCTTAAGTCGAACTGCTGACTGCCTGACGCTTTTAAAGGACAGCTTTGCCAGCTGTATATTTTAATACAAATGACTTCTAAAAGGTGCGTGCTTGCTCCCAGCGACCGAAATATTAGGGTTGAGCTTTTTTTTTTTTCAGTTTTATGGCACAAAAAAAAAAAAAGCTGAGGCTATCATAATCAGCGCGCAAGGTCAAAAAAGGATATTAGTTGTACCCAGTAGACTGCAGTTTTTTTTTTTTTTTTTCCAATAATTCTTAAAGGACATTCTCTTTTTTTCTAAATCTGAAGCAAGCTGCATATCAACAAGTATATTTTTGTCTCAGAGCAACATTGGGTGCCCACTGTAAATTTTAGTATAAGATATTTCTTCGGTCTTTCGAGTTTTGTGCATGAATATAAAATGTGGCTTATTGCGAGCTCATCTCCATATTTTCCATAAAAATGCGTTTTTCTTTGTCAATAAGATGTTGTGCGTAAGGTGTAGAAACAAAGAAAATATTATGTCGCCGATCCATTTTAAGTATTCGATCTTCTCTGGCCAGATTTAAAAAGGTGCCGTTACGTCTTGACGTTTGGAGAGACTCGCAGTTGGCCAGTTTCCAAACTTCAAATTCGCGTCGACATTGTCTGTGGGCGAAGAAGGTGATTAGAAAGCAAATGTTACCAATGCTCTTGCTCAAACTGAAAACGTGTTTCCAATGGCTATGTGTGAACCCCTGCATCCTTTCCTAATATATCCATGTCCAGAGTCTGGCCATTGCCTTGTCTATGAAAGGAGCATCCAGTTTTATTCGTCGGTGTTGTGAGCTGTATTCTTTCTTTTTTTTTTTTTTCTCCAACCTGCGCGGGGCGAACTGCGACTCTGCTGACATTCCACATTTAACGCAACTGTAATATCGTTGTTTTTTTTTTCACACTGCTTGTTCTCGGGCAGCTCTTCATATCTTTAATAACAAAAAAGAAACTTAAGCATACAAGCAAGCCATATTCAGAAAAGTAAAAAAAAAAAAGACGCACTGGAGCACATTTTGCATATTATAAAATGTTTTTATGGCCGTTTCTGTTTTTAAATCATGATTTCAAGACGTTTTGTAAACTTTTTAAAAGACTTAATGAAATTTGTGTAACGCTCAAGGTATATAAATTGTAGTGTGGTAATCTTCGTCTTCATAGCCACTGCCATGCATCGCGTGCTGGCGCGCTCGAGGACGAAGAAGTTGGTAGCTGCCTTGCTGATTTGCCACGCCTGACGCTCCGCTGCGAGTTCCTCCTGAGCGGCTATATCCATCTGAATAAACACACCCCTACAAAATATAATTAATACTGTAATTTTTGACCGAAAGAGAATTAAGTGGCTACTTTTTGCTATATGTCACGAGATATGGTTGTTGAAATACTGAATCCATAAGAAAACATATTTAAGACACCTGAAAAGCGTCTCTTTTTGAAGACCACAAACGAGCTGAGCAGACATCTTGTTTCCCTGGCACTTTGTGAGCAACTCGCGTCGTAGAGTAGCGTTTTTTTGTTTTGTTTTTTTTTTTCAATCCGCTGAGCACAGATGGATTAATCCAGACGACCAAGGGTGCGATGCCACTATTTCTGAAATGTTCTGGAAGCCTTTCTTTCTTTCTTTCTTTCTTTCTTTCTTTCTTTCTTTCTTTCTTTCTTTCTTTCTTTCTTTCTTTCTTTCTTTCTTTCTTTCTTTCTTTCTTTCTTTCTTTCTTTCTTTCTTTCTTTCTTTCTTTCTTTCTTTCTTTCTTTCTTTCTTTCTTTCTTTCTTTCTTTCTTAGCGTTTCATGTGACACCCTCAGGTTCCACTGTGCTTGCTGTTCCCGGCGCCATAAACATGTTACCTTATGTAAAACTTGCATACATAGGCTAATTGGCTACTTATGGCTGATGACTGCTGGCTCTGCATAGTCCACCAGAAATATACAAGAGATAATACTGAAAGATGTTCACACCGTTGATGCGCACCTGTTCCAAGCAGCTTTGGCATCTCGCCTTGTTGAAATGGGATAGCGGTTAAACTCGCACATTGGAAGGAGCAGCAGCAACGGCTGTACGAGAAGCGGCAAAAATAATAATAATAATAATAATAATAATAATTGAACGCATCCACACCTCAGCACGCGCGATATATTTTAACGGAGAGCTGCGCGCGCTTACATACGAGGGTACGTGTACATTCTCTGCGTTGAGCGTCACTGTATCGTCCCTGACAAAGGGGCACAATAGACCCCTCACGCGTTATCTGTTGGGCAGCACTGTCCCACCGTTACGCGCTACTGGTTCATTGCGTTAATCGGCAGTGCCGCAACCATCTACCGTGTTCATGACCCATGACATGCGCAAGGGTGCACCTGCCTAAGCTTTACTACAACGCTTACATATTGCTACGAATACGAAGACGATGAAGCGGGCAGTGGCATGGGGCGCGGAGCGCTCACGCTATGCCCGCTGGCCATTAAAGCATACCTCATCATCATGTTATCACGTCGTCCTATTTCTATCATGTCATCGTGTTTCTTCGCTTGCCACCACGGAGCAATATTATTAAATCAACGTGCTAAATGTGAAAAATGAGCTGAGAATCATCCTTTACTGGGTCTTGAGACTGAGATGGAACTATGAAGTGTAATTATATATGACGAACATCATGCACCCCAGAGCGAGTACACAGCTCCAAGTCAGTCCGGTGATTCTACATCAAATCGTCCCAAGGTAACCTTCGTGGCGGACTCGTGTGTCTTTTTGTCCGAACCTTTAAGTGTGGCAAAGTCGTTTAGTTGTCCTTATCTCAGATAAAGTGGATATTTCTACAACCCCTTCGCGTTTGAAGTTCACTCGGCTCATACAAATAATGCAAATTCCTTGCGTGCCTTGTCGAGCGATAGCAAACATACGTGCGAATATGCACAACGAACGGTTCGAAAGCTGCGTTCAAACACCGGAGCGCCCGGCTGCAATCAAAGACAACACTCTGTGTGGCCGTGAAGCCCAGTGGTGGCCCCCTTGACGCGCAGAGCCAATCTTCGATCGCACTTCGGCGCCACGGAGACTGCGACCTCGCGTTCTCGACGCCCGCTCAATTGTCGCCGCCGCCGCCTCGGGGTTCGAAAGGGGAGCCGCTCCTGCTCTCCGGTGCTCAAGCTGACGCCTTCTTCTTGCTGCTTACTGCAAAGCCGCGTTTTTCTCTCAGGCTCCCTCCCTGGCCTGGATCTCGCGTGACGGGCGCGCACGCTCGCACGCGCACGCGCACGCGCACGCGCACACGCGCACACACACACACACACACACACACACACACACACACACACACACACACACACACACACACACACACACACACACACACACACACACACAACACACAACACACAACACACAACACACAACACACAACACACAACACACACACACACACACACACAACACACAACACACAACACACAACACACACACACACACACACACACACACACACACACACACACACACACACACACACACACACACACACACACACACACACACACACACACACACACACACACACACACACACACACACACACACACACACACACCGGCAGGGCAACGAGTTCCTAGCAAACAGTGCCGTGGTGCGAAGTCTTCTCAGACGCTTGCGCGATTCCGGCAGGCTTTTGGTTGGTGTGCGTAGTAGCAGTCGGGCCTTGTGATTGCGGCGCCGAACGCATCGCGAAGATTCTTTTGCCCTCCGAAGGTCGGTGCTCGCTCGAAGAAAGAGCTCGGTGTCGCGTGTCTTGTTCCTGTTTCTCTGTTTGTTTACCAGTCGGCGTACTTTTATTGGGATGAGTGCCAAGAACAGTGGCAATCCTGGCCGGACTCGAAGTCTATATTGGACTTCTACACAACACACACTCGGTCGCCGAGGGGGACGCAAGCATTGCTGTGGCGGATGCGTAATGAAGAATGGTTGAAAACTAAAAAGTCCGGTGTTAGGCGCAGACCCCCTTCCCCTCCCCCCCCCCCCCCCCCCTTGTTGCTTACCCCTATATGACGGTCGTCTTTTCTTTTTTCCTCTACCTTCCTCGCTTCTGTCATTGTAGACCCATTGGGAGGAAAAGTTCACTCTTCTTATGTTCACTTTTACTAATACTATAATTAAGGTATCCTATTATAACCTCTTACTGTTATGGTCCACGCAAAGCCGCGAATGTAACTGACATGGCCTCTTTTATCTTTATTCTTGTTTCCTTTTTTTAGAAATTCCAACGACTTTACGTTGTAGCCAATAAAGCCTGCCTATCCGACTTGTTTTCATAGAAAAGTTTTGATTATGCCCATATTCAAACAGTGTCGGTTAGTGATGCGAACAACTGCACTTTCAGAGGTTTCGTATTTTTGCCTAAACGTTAAACGAGGCTACTAGCTCTAAATTTCTCGTGTAAGTATTGCTTCCCTACTTTCCTGTCCTACATTTTTTTTTTTTTCATTTCTGAAAAGACAAATATTTCCAATTTTATCAGAGAAGTAGCAGCATTTAAGGATAAATATCTTGTTTAATTAAGCATGTGCAGGCTTCCAGGTATATTTAACGTGTTATCTACTTTAGGCTCTGCGATGAAGTTCTTTTTTTCGAGCACGTACGCTTAGTAATATGCAGTCGTGTTCTCTCTGGTTATCTAATCGGACACAGATTTGCTTTCGTTCTTTTCATGGCTCCAAGGTGACCCTGCGCATAACGGAGGTAAGACACACGAGTCTCGTTGCTTGTGTACTGTTTGGGATTGCCTTTCTTTTTTTCTTTTTTTTTTTCGGAGGCAAGCGGAGCGCACCAGAACTAAAGGCACATTATTGGGTCAGATTGTTCGCGATCTCCGCCCCTTTCCACATGACGGCCGAGCCGGTGCGTACGTGGTCGATGGTAGTTAGTGTGCAAGAAAACGTGGAGGACAAACATTGACTCGACTCAATCTATACCACACTGGACGTCGAATCATATCCCGGAACCTCATTTCGCGGACGGCACTGCATTCACCCTAAAACCTCCCAAGCAGCACAAACCATCGGCCCAATATTGCAGTGTGTTGACAATATATTGGTCCTATGTAGGGCCGGACATTGCCAGTACAGGACCAATATTTGGCCAATAGCTCGCTCCGAGACTACACGCTTTCATTTTTCTTGGTTGCCGAACGCTAAAAGATCAGGAACGGAGCATAACCAATCGGCCAAAACCAGTCTTTCTCGAGAACTGAAGCGCGAAGCAATCCTGCATCCACTTCATTTTCTATAGTCTACTTGCAAATGCGTGTTATCTAACCACTCTCTCCGAGCCATCTTGATCAACTGGCGATATTTATCTGTATTCGCTTTCCAGAAGGATGCGAGGGCATCGTCTCAAAACGGAACTTTGAAAACAAGCCTTGCGAAGAAGCTGACTTTTTTTCACAAACGGTCCATTTTAATAGTTGTATATAACCTACATCTCTCCCCAATAAACAAAATATCTAACATTTGCTAAGACAGTCAAATCATATTCATTCTTTTAAGCTAATTTCTTGGCTTACACTTGATGTTCCATTCGTAACTCTGCAGAATAATTTGTTTTTATATATATATTTTTTTGTGCCGTATATAGCTTCATCTCATTCGCAACGCTGGACATAAACCGGCTGACTGAAACCCCTTTTAAAGGTCTCGACTCTGGGCGGTCCCTCGTCGCATTTCTTCGGCACCGTGACAAACGTTCGACATTTTTTATGATGGACTGAAACATTTGCTCATTTCATACAATTCTGACTTTCCATTAGATCATACTATGGTCGTTTAGACATGTAATGTAAACATTAGCGAATTACTAATTTTAGAGTTCTTAAAAGTTTTAGAGTACGTAAAAATAGATGAGGTTGCCTCAAAGGCCAACAAGATATGCGAACAAGAACGCAAACATGGAATGGTGCGCATAGTCTATTGATGTTATCGTGAATCAAAGTCCCGAGCTCCCAACATATACGCGAGTAAAGCCTCCATTTTGCAGTTTCAAGCGCTGTTTGCGAGCCCAGTGCTACCTGCTGTGTCTGAAAGAGGACTTGGGCTCCTTTATTTTTTTTTTTTTTCTTTGGGACTTGCGTGATTAGTGATTACTAACAAAAAACAAAAGGAGATTTACTTAGCGTACTTTCATAAGCAGATGTCTTAACCCACAGTTTAAAAAATTCCGACAGCGCTACAGAACACTGCAGAAACGCGAAAGCCTAAGCGTTGCTGGTCCACACGGTACATCGCGCGCCCCTTGCTGAACAGCGTTCCGTTGACCGCATCGAAGTTCAGCGGCGTTCTATAATTCGTTTACAGGAAAGGAAAGGCGCGGTATCTGTCACTCGCAGGATGCCGCTACTATTATTCTCACGGTAGACAAGGATAATTATGCGAATTTTACAGTCCCGGGCGTTGCGCTATTGATTAAAACGCTCGGCTGGGGATCTAAGGGATTGAGGGTCAATTCCCGGTGGAGGCAAGGTTTATTTATTTTAAACTATCTTCCTCACCGTAGAATGGCCGATGACGTCACAACCTCGCGAATCTCGCGAAGCAGTGTGACACTTCTCGTGGCCGGACGGATGGGGTCATGGCCGCGAGTATGAGCCATTAAAGGCTTTCGCCTTAATATCCCGTTCTCGGGGATTGTACGATGAGGGGCTAGCTGAAAACCCGCTCAAGCAGAACGCCTAAGTTAAGCAGGTTTCCCCCCCTGCACAGGCTTCTTCACGCTGTAGCCGAGGCTCTGTTGAGTACCCTACGCTCTTGTACATACATCTTCACGGGAGAGTGACAACCATGAGAGGCGGAAATTCGAGGAATTACCCTATGTGCATAAAACCTCGCATGGCCTGAAGAGGATAGCAAAAAAAAAAAAAAAAATCGACGTAGAAGGTGCTCTTATCTGCGCGCCCTGCTAGTTGTTCCGTCTATACTAACTTACAAATATACACAAAGGAAAGCAAGCGGTGGAATCAATCATAGAACGAAATTTATGCCCTGCAGAACTGAAGTAGTGTACGAAATCCCGCTCAGCTACGCTTCAGTAAGACAGGACGGTGCATTAGTAAGCGCTTGCAACAGCACAAGAATTCCTTGGGTTCTGACAGAGGCATGCATTTGCAACTATTTGTTTAAAGATTGCGGGCCACTTTTTGAAGATACCAAGCTCATCAGAGGGCAAAGGATAAGAAAGCGCGTGAAGACTTCGAAGCAATGCAGATAGATAGATATGGGCCAGAAAAGTGTGTCAGCGAGACTTCGATTCTTCTCTATAAGGAATAATTGAAGTTCCTAAATTCGAGAAAGTAGCAGCGCTTAGTGCGTACGCGCAGTGTTCTTGACGATATACGACGTGATTCAATAAAATGTTGCAAGTCCGCGCCCGTACTGTCCACTTCCTCCGTTTCGTCCTCTGCTCGGTTTTCGTTCTAAGTTCATACCTGTTTCCGGCTGCAACTTTCCTATTAAGGTTGCATAAAATACAAAAAACCTCACCAGTTTTCTGAAGAATGAACCGGCAGCATTCCTGGGGCCTCCGCGTCTCCGCAACGTCTCCCGAGACTTGCGGTCGAAGTCGACCTCGACAGTTGATCGCGATGTGTTCGCTACAGGCGTAGACGTCGTCGTGGTCGCCGTCAGCGTCGAATCCGTAGCCGTCACTGACGTCGACGCCGTAACCGCGACAGCTACGGATGCCGCAACTGCGGCAGCGCAGATGATCGTCACCACGCCGCAAGACATCATGAGCAGCCTTCGCCGCCGCAGCAGCCGCCTTTTGCTTTCGGGCGGGAGCTCTTCGACCGCCGTCGTAAAACCGGTGTTGAAGCCTAGCTCCGGTGAACGGTTAGGCCTAAGCTATCTCAGTCGATTACACCACCGACAAGACTGCGCCTCCGATCTCTTCGACGACTCGACTTCGACTGAGGTCCGCAACGGCGAGCACATGGGAATACAGACAATCGCACGGCATTGGCACATTGGGCCCACCGTCATCGAAGCCAGGTGGACGAACAAGGAGCGGGGATGAAAAAGAGAAAAGACCCCGGGGGAGGAGGAAGAGGGGGAACGAACTGTTTTTCTTCGGGATTAGGAAGGAGGTGTCCACACCCTCCTCTTTCAGCCCGGGAATCCGCGACGAAGAAGCCCCCAAGTCCCCGCCGCTCGCGGCTTTCCAACAGGAGCAACGACACCTGCGAAAAGACGGGCATCCAACCGAACGCCTCGAGGAATTACGCGCACTGTCCCGTCCGCCTCCCTTTTGTGCGACCCAGTTGAGATGGCGTTCGCCTTCGTGTGCGTACACAAGTAATTGTTTGCTTCGGTTTTTTCCAACCAAGAGTGCGCAGGGGGAGTGGGGGGTGCGAGGACAAAGTAGCCGCGTCGCATGCAGACCGTCCCTCCTTCAGCAGCCGCCTCTGGATCGGTGCCCCATTGAAGCAAAGGCATCGACGACAGCGCTGTCCCGGTCCTTCGGCGTGCACGTGCGCGGGAGCATGGCACGTCGCCCGCCGGCGATGGGATACTCCCCTATTGTCGCCCCACGCTCCCCATTCTTTACGGCCGCACACGCGCTTCTTTAAGCGCTGCACCTGTGCCTCTCAGCGCTTTCCGGCAACGACCGCCAGAGAGGCCCTCGCACAAGCATGCACAGAGCTCGAACGGGCTGGTCTTTTTCGTTCGTTCCTTGGAAGTATGGCACTGGAAGATTACCTGGTTTCTCGTAGCCTCGCTTGTTTTTTGCTTCGGCTTTTCACACTCTCTCGCTCAATGCTCAAATTTCGCTGCTCACCTCTGTTGGTATTTGGGCTACTTGCTCTCCTTTTTTTATTTTTTTTTCATCCGCGTAGTTATTTCTTTCATTTTAGGTTACAAGCACGCGGGCGGCGTTTTGAAAGCGGTTGTTAAATGCTTGAGGTATGTCACGTCGGGAATGTCCTTTCAACCCTCCCCGCTTTGTGTAGGCACTATTTTCGCAGGTGCAGTACTCCGAAACAAATATATAGAGGAGAGAAGCTGGGGAGAAGGCGTGGTTTAACAGAACGGCACGATCAGCGCTAGAGAGCAAGGATTTCGTAGCAATGGGCCGCAGCTAAGCGTCGAGTTTAGACCTAATCAGAGGGGTAAGGGCAAGAGGGAGAAGTCTGACTGCGATCAAGCCAAAGCCCTGGACATGTCCCTCTGTAAAGGTAAGCTTCTGGCAATGCTTCGAAAGCGATAAAAGCAAGTGCGCAGGGCTAACGCGTGCGTGTTGATTTGTGTGTGTTTCGTATTACGCTTGCTTGCACACCTGCATATAAACGTGTCTTCCCGGAGGTTAAGAGAGCCAAATGTTAACCAAAAATGTGACACGCTACAAATGTCACTCTGACTGAACCAGAAATCAGCTGTCCGGTACAAAGCAACTTAATTACGCTTCAGAGATGACCCTTTCGTCACTGGCAACCGTAACCCCTAAGCATATTCAACTCTTTATAGCATACTCTTTATAGCAGTCCATTGACTGCAACGACAATGTTGTTGTTTTTTTTTTTTTTTTTTTTGGGGGGGGGGGGGGGGGGCAGTTCTCCAGCTTCTGTTCGTTCCTCTTCTCCTCGCCTCAAGACCTCAAGATAACAAACCTAAACGAACAAATGTATCACTGATCAAGCAGTTATTATTTAAAATTTTCGTAGGTATATGGGCTTTTATTCAGGTATGATATATGCATGGCATGCTCCGGGTGTAGCCGAAACACTAAGCGACATTCTCTACAACCCTCCTTATATTACCCGCATGCTAACAGGAAAGTGTTATGATCACTGCACAGGCAAACCTCACAAGTGCTGCGGGAAAGAAAAATCATGTTTTTTTTTTGTTTTTTTTTTTTTTCATCTCAAACTTGGCGTATGAAGTTCTGTACAAATATTTTTCTTCGTAAAAGTTACCATATTGAAAAGAGCAGTTCTGAAGCGTGAACATCTCTCAACGTTACCACTTAATTCTGTGAATTTGCGCTTTCAACATATCTTCGTTTTCCACCTCTCCACACCCCCCCCCCCCCCCCCCCCCCCCCCCCCCCCCCAGCCGCTCTTTTTTCTTTCTTTACTCAGGCGCCGGGTGTATGGCGCTACAAATGACAAGAAATTTCCAGTAAGATTATAGAAAAACGCGAAAGAGAATTTTTTTGTTTTTTCTTAGCGTCTCTAATAAAATGTTAACCACAGCTCGCGCGGCTTACTTGTTCATTAGTTGGCACTCGAAGGCGGACTTACAAATTTCGCTCACACTGCGTAGTTTGCCCGCACAAGAAAAAAAAATTAAAAAGTGTAAAAGAATTCATGAAAGGTCGAATCGCATAAATTCCTTGATGTAAACGGCAAAAGAAAAATTAATAAGCTGATTCTCCATTCGAGCCCTTCGGCTTACGTTACCAGCGCGGAAAAAGAAAGTTCGCTAGCTCACTCAGGTTGGCGCACAAGCTGAAGAAACGCGATAACGCTTGCCTCAAGTATAAGCTCCTCAAAATCAGCCAGCATGGAGAATTCTGAATTCAGACGAGGTCTTGCTCCGAGGGTATTTGGAAACAACCAGCAGAACTTCCAAGCGCAAGCGGGGACGAGCATTGAATAAAGCCATGGGCTTCACTCGAGAGGTGATATGTCGTTTCACCTCGCAGGTTTCAGAAGTATGCGAAAAACCGTGCAGTATGCTGGAAGCTGCAGAGGTTACGACACCTTGTACGGAGACGAAGTTCCCTTATCGGATACGACTCAAGTATGCACTAACCGCCGCACACATTTCATCCTTGGCAGTAAATCATCCGCTGTTAAGGCTTTTCTGGTTACCTAAACAAAAAGCTAAGCATCATGTCGACTGATAATTAAACTCAAGAATTTTGATGCATCTGGCTTGTTGGTATGGTCAAATTTCAAAACTAGATTTCCTTTACTGTTCAGTGGAGTAATACACACGCTGCGTACTGTGACCCGTAGTTAGCAACTGCTGCTTTTTTTTCTCAATTTTTTTTGTCCTACTATAAGTGCTGAATACAGGGACTAACTATAGTTTGGCTTTCGTGTGGGTTCACTCTCATAACCAGGCAGTTCTTGAACGCCAGCTAACTGCAACGGCTTTCGCTAGCTCCAGTATCTGTGTACTGCATGCTTTTACTGGGTCAAGGGCTGGCGGACCGGTATGAAATGCAAGGCTCGTAAAAAATTCTGCGACCCGTCGGATGCTAAAGAAGTATACAAGTAGGGGCTTGCACTGTAACTGTGCTTCGTTTCTGAGTACTGACTGCCAAGAAGCTTGCCGTACCACAGTTTGACTTCGCTCAAAAGACGCCACCCCGTGACTTGATATGTGTTGTCAGCACCGGGATGTAACAGAAGGGGAGAAAAAAAATGATAAAGTAAAAAAAAAAAAAAAAGTTGTCCTTTTTGATTCAGGTCAGATCCTAAATTCTCACTTTGCAAGCGGCAGAAAGAAAAGTTTGCTTCGGATTTGAGAGAGCATGGAACGAAAAATGGGAATTTTGAAAGTTCTGCTGGCAAATGTTTTCATTTTAATGCATACTCGTGTCTGTACCTTCTTAGTCGAAATTCGAAACAGGAAAACATGCCTCATTATAAGGGAATGGCGGAACCCTGATCTTCTTTTTGTCTTTTTTTCAAAAGCACTCTGCACGCATCAGTATTTTACACTTTCTTTACTGTCCCACAAATAAGAAGGCCCAGTTTTGCCCATGGAAAATTTCTCGCTCTCATCTCATACTTTTTTTTCTGAAATTTACATGCAAATAACAATTTTATCCCTTTAATTATAAAATTGTATCTATAAGAAATTTCCTAATTCTTTATGTACGCATCGTTTTTATCTGGTACACCCAGGCAGACTTGACATAATCGACCATTCTTCCTCATACACTGGCACTGTACTTCTAGAAACTCTGAACATAATAGCCTGTATCTCAGACGGGCACAGTAACGGCATGTCATGCTAAAGCTGCCGAGCGGAAGCGCATAGAGGTGGTGCCACATTATCCGCATATTTCCGGTGGCCACTGTGATAATAGTCGGCGCGCGCACCTGTGTAAAGCGGACGTGGGAAGAGGCAATGTGACCACGAACACTCCTAGCTTTTCTTTGATTTGTTCCTGGCTCTCTTCCTTCCCCCAACAGGCCGCGAACACAGAGGGCAGCACGAGAGAAAAAAGGGTGTTCTTGCTCGCACGCTGCGCGCCCGGGCACCGTGCAGGTGCGTGGAACACAGAGCACGCGGCCACTCCCGAAGGAATGTTCGCGCACACCTGAATGAGAAGACCTCGTAAACCATTTGGAATGCACCCATTTTGTAGCGTTTGAACATTGCCTTCTTTGCCACCGAATTCTTTCGCCCGTCACTTTCCCCGTCCTTCCCTGTCTCTCCTTTCCTCCCTATGGGATTCTCCTTTCTACTCCTTTGTTCGTGTGTCTCATAATGAGCTGTACGTGGCGCTACAGCACTCGCTACCGACTGCGGGCCCAAAATTCATTTTAGTCAAGTTCTTATTGCGTAAGATGTGTATGAGCTAGCGTAAGTGGCACAACACATATGCCTTCGTTTGGTTTTTAACACTACAAGCGTCAGCCCGTGACGTCAGTGGAGTTGCAGCGGCGGTGGCGACAGCAGTGACTTTCGGGGTTTCGCTTGTTGTGTTTTCGAGCATAATTCCCGATATTCCGGCAAGCTGTGGGCGGTTGGTTGCGCCGTGAGGCACAAGAAAGAAAACATCACCTGTTTTCACAAGTTTCTTGTGGTCGGATAGCGTTGAAAGCGAAGGGCAGCAGCATGGAGCGCGACAAATAGAGCCTTGGGCGACGGATCGATTTACGGGTAACAAACATCTGCAGCAGTAGACGTTTCGTTATATTCTCAAGATAAAAGGTTTAGACGTGATATTCCACGTGCGTGTGATCTTAAGTCGAACGCAGTTAGGCCGCGCTGTCACTTTTTATCCGCCTGCGGTGACGCCCGAGATCTGCTGTGCAGAAAAGAACACAAGAGCTGCTATTTAATTGCCTTCAGCGGTCGCACCGAGCCGCTAGGCACGATGTTGCCGAAACAGCATCGGACTTGTGAAGTAGCACGTTTTCCACAGTTTTCACTTTCGCGAGTTTCAACAAGGATCATTGGTTTTAGAACGAGAGTAAGCGTCGCTAGTATCTCGACACAGTCACGCAGTGTTATTTCCCAGAGTATACTAATTGTCTTACTGGAGGTCGTTCAGAACCTTACGAACGCACAAATTATTGTCACGGAGAGCAGGAGAGCTACTCTGATTTAAGCAGGATAATATATATATATATGGTATGTATGGTATATGAGTGTTTAAGTCCCAAAGTGTAATCGGCTATGAAGGATGTAAAATAAGCGGAATAAGCTAAAACACGTTTGAATAAAATTTTCAAAGCACATTACCATAGATTAGCACAATGAGCGTAATTTTCGCTTAAAGCTCGCAGAAAACGTTTGCATTTGCGCTTTTGTAGCTATCCTATAAATCCAAGAGAGCGAAAGGAGAACATCCTTGCAAACCTCCAAGTGCATGCATTTTAGGTGTAAATGCCTTTTACGAGCGCTTCAACCATCTTTTTCATCGAGCAGAATAGAAATAACAAAGAACGAAGATGTCAAGTTCTTCTTACTCAAATAAATTATATGGGCTGAGTTGCGGGTAATTTCTAACGTTATCTATAATGAAAGTGCTTGCAAAAAGAGAGATCTAAATAAAAGGTCTGCCAAATATATACATAAAAAATATGCTTCCCATTAGTTCATGGCGCCGTCATCATTCTTGCATACACTAGCGATCGGCCCGGAAGTTGAGGAGTGTATTTTTCACACCTCGCGCTTTATCATTGTACAGTCGCCCACCGTAGCCGCGCTGTTGCTGCCACAGAGAAGGAAGCTCATACAGCACTCTGTCTGATAATTGCACTTAACAGGTTGAAAAAAAATTGCTGTGGCTTAGCTAAGGTTAAGCCTGGATATCTCGAAGTGAAAAGCCGCTCGTCTAGCCTTGCCCTTTTCATACCTTCGCTGCTGTTTAGCCAACTCCCAAGGTGCACTTCTGGATCGGTGTTTCTGTGCCGTCCGACTGTTGCTTCTTCTTCTTCCATGGCGAGTGTGTGCCTGTTCCACGATGGCCTGTTCTATCAGCAAGCACGTCTTATAACCCCCCCCCCCCCCCCCACCCCTTACAAATGCGCACTGCGTACACGGCTGCGGCGAAAGGTCAGACGGTGGCAAGAAGGAGAAGCGGCGGCAGCGGCGACGGCGGCCACCTGCGTCATGCATGACGTAGGAGGCCTTGCCGATCGCAGCGCCACCTTTGTTAACAGACATGAAGCTTGATTATGGGGATAATTGTTGTATGGTTCCTGGGGGTCACTGGCAGCACTCGCTTCGGACTTAAAATGGCTGAGTTTTGTGGAATAAAATTCAGTTTAAGTCCGGCGTCCATAGTGTCCTCCTCTATTCGTCATGTGCTTTCGTGGGCCCGAATGTTGGTTCATAAGGCAAAGTTCTCATTTACTTGACATGATAAGTCTGAATTCATTTGCACAACAAATCAAGCGATTGTGATGATGACGAAGTAGGTGACAGGCAATTTTCCTATATTCGTCTACCTCTTACTTTGCTTCAAGACGCTAGAATTTAATATACTTACATGTACACCGGTTTATTTCAAAATTTATTGACGTTGTCTCTCCATCTTTCATTTCTAATATAGCTAGTCCTGTAACCTCTCAGACAAGCGCTGGTGCGCGAGAAAACTACAATCTGCAGTGCATACTATGTGACTGAAAATTATAGTGTTACACAAAATTGCATCGCTCAAAGGATTAATTCGCATTCGTTAAAATAATTAATTTGTTATTAAGGCACAAAAGCAGCAAGAAAAGAATAGCAGGAGGTTAAATTAGACTGTTACAACATCCAGCCAATGTTAAAAATGGTTAACGTGTAACAACGCAACATTTAAGTTAAGAACGTATACAGAAAAAGCAGTTATTCCCTTTGCTCTTCGTCATGCGATAATTTAAAACTTGATTTTTTTGAATATGTAATGGAGATGTTGAATTACGGATATTTACCGCCAATGCCCCATTTGAAATATAGTTCAGGAGAAATGGGGTCAGGTGTTGAAGAGTCGCTTGAACAATCAATCCCATGCCGTAGTAAAAGCATGGACTGCGCATCGGTCATGACAGTTTCAAGGTCATTACCTGCTCTTGATGGATTCTCAGCGCTACCCTTGCGTTCATTCTGCGCCCGGAAGGTGACGCAGTTGATAACGTAGGCTGCTTTACAGCAGAGGCAGCTTACGTGACGTCACGAGCAGCACGTGGAGAACTGATCAAAGAAGACGGTGGGTTGGTGCGCTTGAGTAAAGGACTGTAACAATGTAACATTACGAAACTGCGGCATTTGTCTAGGTTGATTGTCTTTTTACGTACTAGCTGCAATATGGCAGCAATTTACTCGAGTGAAAAAATTGACGCCCAGCATATGCTCTAAGATCTGCTCTCAAGTTTCTATACCAACAGCAGACAGCTATGTCGAACGCCATCAGTGTAGCTGCTTCGGTCATTGGAACATCAACAGGACAAGAAAAAAATGCATATATCTACATAGAGGTCCCTTTTGTATTTTGTGGATGGACGGATGGAATATAGGAGCATCCCCTTTGGAACCGGGTAGTAGCAGTAGCTATCATGCTCAATAATGTACAAAGCTCCCCCTGTCCTTTCTTCCTATCGCTCTCATCTGTACTTCCCCTCGCTATCCTCTCCCTACAACCTTTTCTTTCTCGCCGGCCGTCGCTCAGGTGCTTCAGATTTTTAGATAGCAGTTGCCGCGGCCCGCAACACTCATTTTCTTCCGTTTTGATTATTTAATAATAATAAACCACTACCACCTACATAGAGATCAGTTCAAATGCACAGTTCCCATGTTTTCCAAGTGTCCTCTAACAGGTTTATCGCGATTTTTATTGGTCACTTCGTCGCAGGTTTTCCTGCTTCGGCAGGACGATATCGAATCCCACTGGGCGACCAAGATAAGTTGCGCATATTCCGCTGGTCGTTTGGAGCAACCTTTAGCTCTATCTGCCCAGCAGAGTCGGACCTCGTCAGCAGTTCTAATCGCCGAAATCGTCAATTCCGATGGTAGCGGGATTTTGTTTTTTGCATTTTTTAGCGGTTCAACAGAGTATTGGCAGAGGACACTGGGCATCGATTTTCTGAGCGCGTACGGTGAGTGCGTTTATCGAAAAACGTCTACACGTTAAAAGTGTGCGCAAGGAACTTACAGAGGGCAGCAATCCGGCCTATTTATCAATCCCAAAACATTTTGACGCTAGGATGTGACTTGAACTTCTGGAACCGGCTAAGAATCACTTCCGTGGCGCACTCTGCATGTTCCGCTGGTCGACCGAGCCTGATTCGCTCTGTGGGGATTTCAGCCGTTCTGTTCCAACTCAGGCGCCGAGCGCCAAGCGACCGGTGGAAATCGCCATTAGCCTTTAGCTTCTTTACGACATTTCAGCCCTTTTATTGATTCTTGTCGCAGCAAAAGACATTTTCGACATGCGAATGTAGGCATTACAGATGTACAGGTGCGGACATAAGTAAATGGCGCAGGCTTTTCCCTTCGTAGTAAAATCACGCCTCCTGCACTGGAGATAAGAAAACAATGTTTGCTCAAGTGAAAGGGCACCGGCATCTACTACTGGTTAGCACATACCACGACTGCCAGTTTCAATTATGCGGCGCGTACAAACGTTTGACTGGGTAATAGCGTGCTCTATTTACTTTTGTCCACACCAGTACCTATATGAAAGATAGAGGACCAGCTATAAAAAGGAACCGCAAGTTTTAAAGAAAACTCTCGCACGTACAATTATTCGGACATGTTGCAGACAAGCGTTCTGTCCATGGGTAGGCTAAACCCGCGGCATGCGATGAAATGATCGCCGTGGACATTGCACAAATTTCAGAGCATTGGCAACTCCGGAAAAGCTGCGTCTTCCAACACTGCCCCACACAGAAAGATGGCCGCCTGATTCAGGGTCACCGCAACACTTTCGTTTCACTTCAATTTCTGCGTTACAGTGTTGAATCCCGGTATTTTGTTGACAAGAAACGTAACGATAATCGTGCCGAAATTGTCGCCTTGTGCGTGCAGACGTCTGGCATGTAACGTGGGCCGCATGAGATCTGATTCACGATAGAATGGGCTCCGGCATTGAGCCCGACGAGGCGGAATGCAACTGCGCATGCGCTGCCTCCCTTTCTGAAGGATGCAGGCGTTTATGTAAAACACTTATTAACTGCTGCAGGTGAGATTCTTTACGGCTTAGTTCAAATTGGTTCGCTAGATAAAGGTTCCCTGAAATGCAGTATAAATCATTGGCGTTAGGAGCGATGAACTGGTTGTACGTGCTGTAGATGTAGACGACGCAACCCGGAGAGGGTAATATTTTGAGGCCATGTACAAAGCCTGGCTATAAATATACAAAAAGGACTATGAATCAAAATCTTCAACGCTCCTTTGTAACGACAGGCTTTATTAAAGCCGGTTGTGCTCTCCGTTTACGACATACATGGCAGTAATTGAATTACAGTAATGAAATTACTGTAATTTAATTACTTTTCTCGGTAATTTGTAATGTAATGAATTCCTTTTTCGGGTTGGTAATTTAGTAATGTAATGAATTACTTTTTGGCAGTAATTTCGCAGCAAAAGTAATTAATTCCTTTCGAAATTACTTTTACTAAAATGCGCCACTACTCCTTCAATAGATGACGAAGTAGAGTGCCGTGAAAGCAGGAACGGCGTGCGGCAAGAGAAGCCAGCGTAATGGATCGGCAAAGGGGGACAGAGTTGAGCAGAACAGTGCGTCTGAGACCTCAACCATTCTCCAAGCAGCAGGATACAAGGCATCAAGGGAATGCTGAAGGGAGAGATGGTGCAAGAAGGCTGGAGCTGAAAACTAGTTTGGATCGCGGCGTAGCTCCACTCCCTGTTGCGTCGGCTAGGCACAGTGGTGCCTGGTCACACTCAACACCACGGGGCGAAGGAGGATTGGGGTTGGGGGAGATAGGCAGAAGGGTCCATGACGTGAGGCGCCGTGGCTTGAGCATTACTGAGCAGTGAGCACAAACGTGCCGACATCGATTCTTGGGACTGCAGAAGCAATAAATAAGCTAGCTTCTTCGGGGCCTTCAAATGGCGGAGACAGCTCCGGGCCAGCAAGACGCTGGGTTCACCGGTCATTTCAGGACCGTTCGACCGTGTTTATTATTCTTTTTTTTTTTTTTTGCGGTAGTCTTGTTTTTGTAATGGCACGTACTGTAGGAGAGAGAAGGAATAGCTCTCTGGGACGGAATATGGCGGGAAGACAAAAGATTGTGTGTGCTTCGCGTCTGGAGAACAAGTTGTTGTTTTGTTTACTAGCTTTGCTTAGTTTTTGCATGGATGGAAACTAGAAAGTAATTTAAAAGTAATTTAATTACTCAGTAGAAGGAATTGTAATGTAATTTCATTACTTTTTGGGAGCAGTAATAAGTAATGTAATTTAATTACTTTTCTGCGATTTTCAGCAAAGTAATTAGTAATGTAATTTAATTCCTTTTCAAAAGTAATTTTGCCATGTATGGTTTACGACGCCTTGACTCCAGAAGTCCCAATAACCGCATTTTGACAGGTTCGGTGGTTATTTGAATCGCACAATATTTCCCAAAAAGAAAGTGTTCCGTGTAGCTTTTCTAGAAACGTTAATGCTCTCTACAACACACCGAAATAAGGTAACTGTATGTAACAAAAAAAATATGCAGAAGTCATTTTAGCTCATACTCAGTTACATCGATCGTGATCTGCCTCCACAAACACCAATTTGTGTCTAGATGTGTCAAATCACCGTCAGAACAGAGCGCTGTTAGCCGCTCAAGCGCATTGAAAGGTTAGCCGCAAGGTTATCATGTTGAAGCAAAACGTAAGTCAAATTAAACATCCGTGGATAATACCGTTAGTTTGAAGACAAGCAACTGATAAAGCAAATGCACTTAGAAAAGGAAACCATGTATAACAACCCAATCATGAAACATTAAATCAAAAGCTGATGCCTACCGGGAAAGAAATCGTCCGGATCGAAATGCTTCGAGTGAACTTACCTAGTCGTAGACCTTTTATTTATTTTTTAGTCCGGCGGTTCTTGGTCCATAACGCTCTCCGGGATGCATCTCTCGGAAAACGATGGAATGATACTGTGTGGCCTTTCCAGCAAATGCGGCCCACCAGATAGAACACAGCAGAAGCCTTTCGACTTTCCCTTTTTTCGTTTCCTTATCTTCACGCTGCGGCATTACCACGAGTCGAAATCAAAGGCGCAATTTAATAAAGCGCAAGTAGCGGGGTCTGTATCGAGAGAAGAGTGCCGCGCTCCATTCACGAGCAGCCGTGGACGAACGTGTATGTTTTAGTTAAGCAAAGTGTTTTGAAGGCGAAAGCCTTTAATGACTCATACTGTCAGCGTTCGTTCGTCCGGTCACACTACAGCTATTCATCAAATGACGTCATCACCCAAAACTGAAACTAACGTCAGTCTCCAAGGGGAATCGAACCTTCTTACCTTGGATCCCCAGCAGATCGCTTTAACAAGCGGCGCCACGCCTGGGATCGGGAAACGCACGTCATAATTCTTCTTGTGTACCGTGAGGATGATAGTAGCAATGATAATGACGCTTCAATTAGTGATTACAACGATGACATTAGCAATTATAATGGTGGTGCATTTAGTTGATCATTATAATGAGAGATAGTGAGATAATGCACAGTGTGCACCAGCAACGCTTGTGTTTTCTCATTTCTGCAGTGTAGATTCCACAGTGTTCTCGGATTTCTTTTTTCCTTGGTTTTGCAGCTGAGTCCGAAATATGCCTTACATAAAATAAAAATTATTATAATACATCTTAAGAGAACGTAATAACGGTAAGCGGGGACTATACATAATATTCCGATGCGGTAGAGAGAGGGCGTGTTTCGGCGCCGTAGCTTCTGTCTTACCGCTAGAAAACTTGCCATGCAGTATAACGATGTCTGTTAGTCTCTTGTGAAGATTTAATGTCATCAAATTTCAGCTGGGGCACGCGTGATCGTGCTAACTAGGAATGCCCTGACATATCATTTTGTTAATCCTCATCTCGAAGAAGTAGCGACTCACGCACACTTTATAGCTGTAGTACCATCTGTGATGCCATAGCGAAATTAATAAGGTCAGTAGAACGGGGTGAGACCTCTAGGCAGCCTGTTCTCTTCTTACTGAAACATTCGGGACGAAAAATCTACCTAGTAAAATTTGTGATTTTCTGCCTAACGTGTAACATATAGACGCTCTCTGTGGCGTCGTGTCGCGCCTTTTTCCTGAAAACCTCTAACCTTCGACAAAGCATTAAGGACTTCAAGGCTTAACCTCGGTCCTCAGAGAAAGAACAATGGTTGACATTTTAAATGTGGCTCTAGTTTTCGAGCAAGATTCGATGAATGTTGAAAACAGACACAAGTCCGGAATGTTTTCGTTCATGGAGTTGTTACTGCCTATATTGATTATGCCAAGTGCGCATCTACCTAAACACATTAAGATAAACCTATTAGATAAACCTATATAAATAAGATAAGCCTGGCGGCGCCATAAGTGTTTTCCTTCTACTGAGCATACGGCTAAAGTTCGCGACATATTACGTCTATGAAGTTATCGTTTTCGAAGGTGACGAAAAGAGCCTCGGTTTTTGTACTTGGAAAAAAAAAAAAATAGCATTCTCTTCATATGTACACTTTCCAGTAAACGTCAAGTTCATTGATATCATAGCCTCCTTAAAGGAGGCTATATTGATAGCTACATTTACCGGCTGCTTTTAAAGTAATATTGTGTAATGAGCGACGAAGCAAACAACGGGCACAGGTGAACAGGCAAGTGGCTGGCTCGCACCGGTGTTCACTGCTGATGCGATGGTTCGGCCTCTAAGCTCCAGTATGTGGGCCAAAGGTTTTACCCAGCACGGTTCTACTATGTTGTAGCGGGTGTTTGGTTCGGGTAAGATGCCCTGAGGAAGACACGGCAAGCATAAGGACTGCCCTCTAAAAGAACTGTATGTATAGTTCGACGTTGAAAGGATTTTAGGAGTGTCTGTGCTAGAATTCAGGCTGAAATCAAATGCCATGATCTTGAACAAGGATTGTAATATGTTTATTCTGTAGTGCCAGCAAACTATGCAGTACCCACAAATCATTACATCTGTAACGCATTATCCTGCAGGAGTCTGCTGTCTTCTCCATTACGAAACGCATTTATTATAACTTATTGCATCGTAAACAGCACACAACACGAAATTCCTCGTTAACATAAACAATCAACGTTGATTTGCAGTCGATGTATATGGCCATAGACTTCACTACAGAAGAACACGTAGTGTAAAATCGTGCAAAATGATGACGGGCAATCTGACTGATGCCAAAACAAAAGTAGTCAAGGGTTAACTTCTTCAAATAATTGTGTCTTAATTCTTTAATGTATAATTGGTATATTTGTTACTAATTGGCGTACTTGTATAGCTGTCAACATATTTTCATGCTAAGCACTCTGTGACATTGGATGACATCCGTGTACAATATCTTGCATAGTATGTCATCCCTGCCTTATGTAATGCCCTTTGGGTCTAAAAGGGTGTAACGGATGCCGGCGATGTTGTTTAGATTATTCCAAAGTCAGTCCATAGCATATCTAGCAGCAAACTGTAATCAAGAAACCACGTCAATGTAATTACTGGAATAAATTAAAATCATCCTGTTATGCGTATACAATGGGCGTTATTACGTTGTAAACGCTCTTTACCTAAACATTGAATATTATTACACTGAGCAAACAGATATGCAAAAATGCAGTAGTATCGCCGAGAAAACACTATTCAGATCCAATGGTGCAACTAGTTGACGCCAAAATTTGATAAACAAAAAAAAAAGAGTCATATATTACACTCAAGGCCCCGGACCTTACTCTAGCCCGTTCCTCTACCCCTTTCTCTTTCCATCACAGACAAGAAAAACCGTTGTAACCGCGCTGACAGAAGTTCACAACGCTTCTGAAAAACATATCGCCGGAGTTCACAGTGACTGTTCCCACCCCATACCACTCGGTGTTCATCTTTGCACGTGGGCCTAGAGTGGAGATAGACTTTTCTTGAGTGGCTAGTCTTCCAGCAAAGTGTGCCAAAGGTCAGTGCTAGACGACTGCTCAGCCAGCATCTTTCGGCGTTCCTGTTCTTCAGCTGTCAGCACCTGCAGCAACAATGGTTATGAGATTAGCACAACACACCGGCATACAGATTGGCTGCGTGGGCAGTATGGTTAGTGCCATTAGTTCGAAACAAAACTTTGGCCTCATGTTCTCACCGGATTCGGACAAGCGTTGAGTGGTGCTCTCGCTGCATAAGCCTTGCAGTAATGACGTATCACACAGCGATAAATGTGGATATGAAGTGCCCCTTTTAAAGGGGCCAGCGGTTTAAAAGTGGAATGCCATGAAAAGAAGCGATGAGTAGAAACCCGGAATCTAGAATTATCGCTTTTTCGTGACCCGCCTTCGGAATTACATACACAGCCTCAACTGATGTGCATGACACCGATGCAGTTCTATTATTAACGACCTTGATTCATTTCGTGCTTACGCACCTGCAAAAGAGCAGCGAAACAACTCATAATGTGTACGCTGATGTAACTGCGATTCGCATTGTACAACCACGTTTAAATCGGCAGTAGAATATAGCTTTTTAGGTCAAAAGCGTTTCTAGGCTCATGGAATAAAATCCCGCGGGCGAGAGTTGTGCGCGATATTTGTGCGCGACATCTGTTATACTGCGCGAGATTCCACGAGATTAGTTCTTGTCTAGCGTTTCTGCCATCTGCAATGCCACATTTTAACGCGCACGAAGGAACGCCACGTGACAGGAGCGATGGTGTACCGCCCTAACTCACACTTGCCGGAGAAAATGTGACAGATACCGCGCCTTCCCTTTCCTGCAAACAATTATAACTATATGTAGCAATGAAACGAACGCCGATAAGAGGCAATGATATAGGAGATGAAGGGTAGGCTTTCGCCATTCTCCTCTTAAGAGGCATCTAAGAGACACTGTAACTTTTTTTTTTCCTCCAACAACAAGAGCGAGCACTTACTGTCTCCAGTGCAGACTCTTGAATGTAAGAGTTACAGGGAACGCCTCCGTCCGGCATCACAGGGCAATGGACGAAGTAGGTGGTCGAGTTCACCGCTGTCCTCTGAACGCAGTCCCTGCGCACAGTAAGGGAATTAGAGAGGGGGCTAAACTTTTTGGCGCTCTCTTATAAGATGCAGTGGTAAGACGCCCGACTACAGTGCCGGAGTCTGCAAGGTGCGAGGCGTACTCTGCCGCTTTTTGTGTAATGTCTTGAATTCGTCTGCGAAAGGTGCGATTGTGTTTCTGCCTTTTCCATATAGTCTTGAGGGACCCCTGCGGACCTGCCAAAGGTGAAGAAGGTGATTGTCCACAGCCGGCATGTCTTCTTTTGTGTTTATGTGTTTCTCACGAAAGCGTATAGTGATGATAATGTCTTGCGCCCAGGCCGAGAACCCCTGTGAACGCACCTTGCAGACTCCAATTGGGTCGACAGACGTAATATGGCTGCATGACAAATGTCGCAGAAAAATACATGCCGCCTTTCCTGCAGTCTGATTGACCCCAAACAAACGCGGGGAGAAACTCAACACCAACTTCACAGAGCCATTCATAACTTCCAAGGGACCGCAACACAGCTATAGGAGACACTTAGGGATAAGTATCTCTGCCAACAGCAGGACTTTTATGGGCCAGAGTACCTATATGCAGGCAGAGCGAATTCGGAGCTTGATGCACCGTTCCAGCTGCACGACCTCAAAGCGGCTGTCAAACTTATGGCCAACCTACCAGATGCTGTACACATACATCTCCTCGAATACATCAACTCCATCTGACAAGGAGAAAGTCCCATTCCATCCCAGTCGGAAAATACTACAGAAAATTTTCTGTTGTTACGACAGACTTTCTGTGCGGTTTTTGACGGGAAACCTGTTGTGACAACAGAACGTTCTGTAGTAACATCAGAAATTTATGTAGTTACAACAGAAAAGTACTACAGAACTACAGACAACTGAAATATACTACAGGGAAACTACAGAACTACAATAATGTACTACAGAACTACAGAAAAATCTGACGTTTACGACAGAACTACAGAATATTGTGTCGTATTTTTGACACGGTTCTGTAGTTTTTTTCGACTGGGAGTGAAAAACGGTCCTTGTCACTTTATCCCAAAATCAGGCAAACGTATATATCAACAGAGACAATCTCAGGCCTATATCATTGGCTTCATGCGTGGGGAAACTAATGGATGCAATGGTACGGGATCGCCTATCGGAATACCTGGAAAAAAAAAAAAAAAGAAGTATCCCGTCCTGCAAAATTCAACCGTCGGATCATTGATTCAGACAATGAGGACAGCTGCCCCGCTCCTGTCACCACCCCCGTGGTACCGCAGGTAGCTGGCTCTGGGGCGGCCACTCCCTCATCTTCCTCCCAAAAAAATGTTTAATCCTGGCGAGACACATTAATCAAAGACGTTCTCCTACCTCCAATTCGGCCTTCTCAACTTTAATATCGCAATGGAACTGTAGAGGCTTTAAGGACCGCACTAAGCGGGCCAATTTCCGCCTCTACCTTGAAACCTTTGAGTTTGTACCAGCCGTGGTTGCCCTCCAGGAGCCAGGCCTGGGCGCCACACTTTTAAATTACTCGACGTTCCAACAGGATCCCGCGTCTTGTATTCTCGTACACAAAGCATGCACAGCCAACTTAGTGGATCTCGATCTCCAAATAGATTATTGCTATGTAATGGTGAATTTAACGTCCCAAAGCAACTCAGGCTATGAGAGACGCCGTAGTGGAGGACTCCGGAAATTTCGATCACCTGGGGTTCTTTAACGTGCACTGACATCGCACAGCACACGGGCATCTTGCTCTTCGCCTCCATCGAAAAGCGGCCGCCGAAGGCGGGATTCGATCCCGTGTTCTTGGGAACAGTAGTCGAGCGCCGTAACCACTGCACCACCCCGGCGACTCACAATACACATGGCCATTCGCCAGCCAATACAAGCAGAACTTCCGATCCGTACGCTTCCTTACCTGCAGAGCAAGTGGCCGCACCACAAGAGCTCGACGATTTCCCCGTATGGCGTCTCGGCCAAGCACAGGCTGCACTCTACTGTCAGAGAAGCGGGTGGTCGGCCTGATGAAATGGTCTCTTCACCAGTAGTGCTTATCAAAACGCGGGTGCTCTATATTGTAGGAGGAAAACAGCAACAAAAAATAATGCCGATGTTATTTTCGTTGTGACAAGTGCTCTGGAATATGAAGTTGAACAAGAGCAATTCACTATTCACAATTCACCTGTACTGTGACGGCTGTGGTTACGCTGCTGTGCGAAACAGGTTTTATTAAAATGGACATCCTGTACAAATGAAAGAACCTGCCATCAGCTTTATATCAAGGCGAATACTCGAGAGCCACTCACACTGGGAAGCATACAAAGCCCATCGCAGCAGCGCTATGCCTTGTCCTTTAAGTTTCCTGGCATTGCATCGGGATCACCATAATGCGGCACTTCAAGAATATGGAACTTTCATATATTGTACATTCTTAATACCTGCATTTCCAAGCCTTCTGAGGTTTCTATCCCTAACCACGTCTTGCTGCTTCCGCTGGCGCTAGAATCAGAAGCAAATCGAAGCTCTATCGTTCGCAACGTAGATCGCGCGAATCTGGCAGCGCTCTACCAGGCATTGGGTGGGAGCATCCAAATCGCAGCGTATTCAGGCGCACGAAGCACGTGCACATATGCTATACATTTTTTTTTTTAATTTGTTGGATCTCTTCACGGGAAGCGGCTGTGCTGCATAGGACAATCATCGACGCTCTGCAACCTTCCCGTCCGCACAAGAGCATTTAAAATCATATTTAACGAATTAATTAGTGTCGGCTAATAAGCAGGTCGAAGAATACTATATTTGCCGGAGGTTAACCTGACCGCCTATTGAAATCTATTTTCCTTTTTCTCCCTTTCAGAAGAACGGTTCTTTTTTTACTCAGTTGACCTATTTTAGCGGGGACACATTGTATACGTAGCCTAGCAATGGCTTGTGAACTGGGGTTAGGTAGAAGAAGTGAAACTATCGAGCAGACAATCCCGTCTGTGCAATCGCAAATAATGCTTTTTAATATTCATATTTCTTTATGCAATGAAACTTTTCAGCGGCTTCAAAATAGGCACATTTTTGGTCATCTGACGTGTCGCGTCAGAGCACTAATTCGTATGGTAATTTTAAAGAATGATTAGGGCAAATAATTATTTATACATAGTTGAGCCTCTGGGAATAATACTGAAAAGTATGTAAAAAAAGAGCCAGTATTGAACAGTATAGCTTCCCTATCCTGTGCCTTTTTCAAGGCTTTCGAAAAGGACGCTCCTGCAGCTATTTAAAGCAGGGTTGGTTTAGACTCTTGCGGTTAACGTGAATAGCGACTCAGGCTATGACGAATGTCGTAGTGGAGGGCAGAGTGAATTTCCGCCACTTATAGTTATTTAACGTGCGCAGATATCGCAAAACACGCGAGAGACTTGTTTTTCGCCTCCTTTGAAAAGCGGCCACCACCGCGCAGGGATCGAAACCGAGTCCTCTGGATGAGCAGTCAAGTGCCCTAACTATAGAGCAATTGCGGTGGAACTATTTGGAACAAGATTACCAGTGAAATGGCCGAGTAGATAGGTCATAAAAACATCATAAAATGGACAAGTTGATGCAGCCCAAACGCGACCTCTCTTGCTCTCTTGCTCGGAAGAGTCCTGTGAACGCGGTGGCGAATGCAGAGCGGTGACTCGACGAAAAAACAAGAAAAGGTCCCGAGAAAAAAAAGATTCCGAAGGAACCTTTAATAAGCTTTCGGGGCAACGCTGGAGGAAACAGGCATGCTAGGAGCAGGCTAGCGTATAATATCGAGAGAAAGATAATCCCTCATCTTCTTATATCTCTCAAAGTACGAAACATCATGCATTGCCCTTTCCTGAAGATACATGCTCTTTAGACTAACATTGCATTACGTATGTTCAAGGCGTTTTACAAGCGCATAGGATGGCCTAACGATCAGTGAAGTTGGTGTATTGAACGTGAAACATTCCGGGGATGTAGAAAACACATCTCTTGGCAATCGGCTAACAACCCTTTGGCGCAAATTACATTCTCCCGTCTCTTCCTGAACCTCTTGGTGGTGGTGGTGGTGAAAAACTTTAATAGCGGAGCCCTTAGAGTACAAAATTTCAAAACTTTCCTCTCCATCTCCTTTCCCGGTAGATCCTCTCCAAGGGGACCTAGAACACCTCAAGACCCGTGAGAACTAGGAGACCATGCTGCGCTCCAATTACCATGGTATTGCATGACATAGTCGTTACCGATCGGACTGCCAGCGTTATGGACAGCAGGAACATAAACTGATGAAGACAGTGGAGCCTGCGTTCTCCCAACTCCTCAGTCATGTTAATAAGGTATTGTTACGATCTTGATATGCGCACGTGTCCATAGCGAGCGATGCTTGCAGCATTGTTTCATTCTGAGAAAGTCGCTGCTCATGGAGCGTCCTGGTGCATTGTGGAAATAGTTACCAAAGTGCTTGTGTGTCGAGTCTGTACGCGGGGTTTACGTGTGTCTCATAGATCGAACACACACGCCAATTCAGACACAAATCACAGAGTCCGTACACCTAGTGCGACGGCTCATTACAACAGGAGACAACAGAAGTTTCACCTTTACCGAAAGCTTATAACACAGTTACGTCTGCAGTGTCTTAACTGCTGCAAATGGGCTGCTTGCACTTGCTAAATAACCAGAAGTACTTCAACTGTTCTACAGAAATCTGGAAGGCAGCAGACATTAACCGTGTGGCGTCGCCTACGGTGCACCTAATGGAAAAATAATCATTTGCATGGAGTTGAACAAGTACAATGTATTTACTAAGGTAATCGCTAATTAAATCAGGGCACCCTTAGACTTAAATCAACCAATCAAGCAAGTTTTCGGAAATGGTACTATGCCACCGGTCACACCCGTACGTACCAGGGGATAGAAAAATGCTCGGAATATAACCAGCCGAAATACATAGCATTCATTGATTACGAGGAAGCGTTTGACTCATTCGTAGCCTCAGCAGTCTTGCAAGCATTGCGAAATCAGGGTGCGGATGAGCCATATCTGAAAGCACTGTAACCATAGTTCTCCATAAAAATAAAATTCCCACTAAGAAATGTGTTAGGCAAGTAGACACGGTCTGCGCAGTACACTACTCACAGCTTGCTTAGCGTAAGTATTCCGATACTTGGAATGGGAGCAGTTAGGAATAACATTCAATGGAGAGTACCTCAGCAATCTGCGATTCGCAGAGAACATTGGCTTGCTAATTGACTTAGGAAAGGAATTCCAAATTGTTATTGATGTCCTAGATAGGAACAGTAGAGAAATAGACCTAAAATTATTTTAATGTTTGACAGCCTAAGAGAAAGTAGTTTACAATAGGTAGCGAAGCACTTCAAGTGATAGGCGAATATGTCTACTTGCGACAGGTTGTTACTGCAGATTCGGACTATGAAAGGAAAATAACCAGGAGGATATAACATAAATGAAGGGAATTTGGCAAGTGCCCGAAGATTACGGCTAGCAGCTTATCGCTGCCGCTCAATGGGATAGTATATAACAGTTTGATCTCACCAGTACTCACCTGTGGTGCTGAAACGTGGAGGATAATGAAAGGGGTTCTACTTAAGTTGAGGGTCACGTAGAGAGTTATGGAACAGGAAAATGTGTAACGTTGAAGAGGTAGGAAGCGTGCGGAGTGGGTTTGGGAAATGGCATGAAATAACGACATTCTTGTTGATACCAAGAGTGAGAAATGGGCATGGGTAAGACATGTATTACAAAGAGGATAACCGATGGTCGCTTAGCGTAACGGATTAGACTCCAAGGCAAGGGAAGCATAGCAGGGGGCAGAAGAAAGTTAGGTGGCTGGATGAATTTACGAAGTTTTCAGGGGTCAAGTGGATGCAGCTAGCACAGGACCGGGCTAATTGGAGGAATATTGGAGAGGCCATAGCCAAGCAGGGGGTATAGTTCGGATAATGATAATGCAGTTGAATATGTACAGCTTTTATCAAAAGTTTATAGCCCAGGGGGCCAGCTTTTTAGCCGTATATATACAGTGGCGCTGATTTAGCATCAGTGAAGGTTCTGTATACTGCAGAAGGCATGACAGAAAATCATCTATCAAAAGATTCGGATTGCTGGGAATGCGCTAGAAACCCCACCAAGTGGCTTAGAAGCAGACCCCGTGGGCTCTACAGTTCTGACAAAGACTGTACATACTTGAGAAAAGATTAGAGAAATCTTTTTTTGTTGTTGTTATAGATTGTTTTAAGAATGCAGAGAGCACATTCGAATGGCTTCATTTATTCCGCACTGAATTTCCCACTGGATGATTTTTGTGTTGCAAGAAACAAAAACAATGTTGAAATAGAAGAATTACGAACACAGAGATGGGGAGCCCGTGATCGGTTTATGATGCTGAAAACAAATACAGGAAACGGTTCTGCGATTCGCTCTTTTATTTCAAAACAAAAGTTGGTCGCACGATGAGGTGACTTCAAGGTGCACTAAACAAAGGTGGAGAATTATAAATGGCTTCAATAGGATTACACTTAGTCGCAGCGTGGGCTGCTGTAGTAGGTATCAGTGCTCAAGTACTTCATACGAAGAGTAAACTATCAGCTTGATTGCAATCAAGCCGTCATGTTCACGGTGGACACTCTAAATAACCATACTGCCATCTTCATAACAGCATTATATGGCACTGCACTTTAACATCTGCGGTGATTTTACTTTAAAACTACATGTGCCTGTAGTTTTAAATGATTTGCGGACCTATCTATGTCCGAGTTCATCAGTTATCACTGGGCATTAACAAAAATAATGCTAATTGTTTCACCAGTGCCTATGGGAATCGACAAGTTCAAACAGGCACAACGCTTTCCTCTTCTTAACTTAACGCGCAGTCTTTATAACTTCCTCGAGTTTTCAGCAAAATACAAAGGTTCATCCTCAAAGCGCAGTCGTCTGGTCGATAAACTTCTGGAGCTGTTTTCGGGTTGCTGGAAAGTCGGACCTGAGCGGCTCGCTCCGCTACCAATGCGGTTCGCTTCCCGGCATTGCGAACAGTCCTCTCCGTCTCTGGTTGTCACCATTCAAGCACATTCTAAGAATAGGGCTATTTAGGCCGTGAGATGGACGTCAGCGTTCCGGTGGGCAGCCTATTCAGTAGTGAGCAGCCTATTCACTAGTGACCACCTGCAACGACAGAATTCGGAGCGACCCTGTTCATACACGAATCCCCACGGAACCAGATGCTGCCTAAAAATGCAAGTTCGAACAACTGTCAGCTGTGATTAGTTAGCACATAATAGAGCACGTCGTTCATTAGATTGGCGAACAATTTAGGCCATATTATTGAACGAAAAGACCCCAGTCAGGAACACCATTGATTAAATGTCAATTTAGTGCAATGGAATATTGCATGCAAAAGTGGATGCTCTAGCTAGCATACTTAGGAGGAACATGGTTCACAGGAAGAGAAAGGTGCAGTATCTGTCACACTTGTTTCTGTGGACACCTGAACTGCGCCGTAAGGGAGGGAGGGAGGAAGGAAGGAAAGAAGGGAAAGAAGGGAAAGAAAGATAGGTAAAGGTAGGTAGGTAAAGATAGGTAGGTAAAGGTAAAGGTAGGTAGGTAAAGATAGGTAGGTAAAGGTAAAGATAAAGGTAGGTAGGTAAAGATAGGTAGGTAAAGGTAAAGATAAAGGTAGGTAGGTAAAGGTAAAGGTATAGGTAAAGGTAAAGGTATAGGTAAAGGTAAAGGTATAGGTAAAGGTAAAGGTATAGGTAAAGGTAAAGGTATAGGTAAAGGTAAAGGTATAGGTAAAGGTAAAGGTATAGGTAAAGGTAAAGGTAAAGGTAAAGGTAAAGGTATAGGTAAAGGTAAAGGTATAGGTAAAGGTAAAGGTATAGGTAAAGGTAAAGGTAAAGGTAAAGGTATAGGTAAAGGTAAAGGTATAGGTAAAGGTAAAGGTATAGGTAAAGGTAAAGGTATAGGTAAAGGTATAGGTATAGGTAAAGGTATAGGTAAAGGTATAGGTATAGGTAAAGGTATAGGTATAGGTAAAGGTATAGGTATAGGTAAAGGTATAGGTATAGGTAAAGGTATAGGTATAGGTAAAGGTATAGGTAAAGGTATAGGTAAAGGTATAGGTAAAGGTATAGGTATAGGTAAAGGTATAGGTATAGGTAAAGGTATAGGTATAGGTAAAGGTATAGGTATAGGTAAAGGTATAGGTATAGGTAAAGGTATAGGTATAGGTAAAGGTATAGGTATAGGTAAAGGTATAGGTATAGGTAAAGGTATAGGTATAGGTAAAGGTATAGGTATAGGTAAAGGTATAGGTATAGGTAAAGGTATAGGTATAGGTAAAGGTATAGGTATAGGTAAAGGTATAGGTATAGGTAAAGGTATAGGTATAGGTAAAGGTATAGGTATAGGTAAAGGTATAGGTAAAGGTAAAGGTATAGGTAAAGGTATAGGTATAGGTAAAGGTATAGGTATAGGTAAAGGTATAGGTATAGGTAAAGGTATAGGTATAGGTAAAGGTATAGGTATAGGTAAAGGTATAGGTATAGGTAAAGGTATAGGTATAGGTAAAGGTATAGGTATAGGTAAAGGTATAGGTATAGGTAAAGGTAAAGGTATAGGTAAAGGTAAAGGTATAGGTAAAGGTAAAGGTATAGGTATAGGTAAAGGTATAGGTATAGGTAAAGGTATAGGTATAGGTAAAGGTATAGGTATAGGTATAGGTATAGGTATAGGTATAGGTATAGGTATAGGTAAAGGTATAGGTAAAGGTATAGGTATAGGTATAGGTATAGGTATAGGTATAGGTATAGGTATAGGTAGGTAGGTATAGGTAGGTAGGTATAGGTAGGTAGGTATAGGTAGGTAGGTATAGGTAGGTAGGTATAGGTAGGTAGGTATAGGTAGGTAGGTATAGGTATAGGTAGGTATAGGTATAGGTAGGTATAGGTATAGGTAGGTATAGGTATAGGTAGGTATAGGTATAGGTAGGTATAGGTATAGGTAGGTATAGGTATAGGTAGGTATAGGTATAGGTAGGTATAGGTATAGGTAGGTATAGGTATAGGTAGGTATAGGTATAGGTAGGTATAGGTATAGGTAGGTAGGTAGGTAGGTAGGTAGGTAGGTAGGTAGGTAGGTAGGTAGGTAGGTAGGTAGGTAGGTAGGTAGGTAGGTAGGTAG
The DNA here is from genome assembly GCF_055883805.1 of Amblyomma maculatum. NCBI lineage: Eukaryota > Metazoa > Arthropoda > Arachnida > Ixodida > Ixodidae > Amblyomma > Amblyomma maculatum. The sequence goes on along the minus strand of NC_139346.1, from coordinate 170,233,518 downwards.
GTAGGTAGGTAGGTAGGTAGGTAGGTAGGTAGGTAGGTAGGTAGGTAGGTAGGTAGGTAGGTAGGTAGGTAGGTAGGTAGGTAGGTAGGTAGGTAGGTAGGTAGGTAGGTAGGTAGGTAGGTAGGTAGGTAGGTAGGTAGGTAGGTAGGTAGGTAGGTAGGTAGGTAGGTAGGTAGGTAGGTAGGTAGGTAGGTAGGTAGGTAGGTAGGTAGGTAGGTAGGTAGGTAGGTAGGTAGGTAGGTAGGTAGGTAGGTAGGTAGGTAGGTAGGTAGGTAGGTAGGTAGGTAGGTAGGTAGGTAGGTAGGTAGGTAGGTAGGTAGGTAGGTAGGTAGGTAGGTAGGTAGGTAGGTAGGTAGGTAGGTAGGTAGGTAGGTAGGTAGGTAGGTAGGTAGGTAGGTAGGTAGGTAGGTAGGTAGGTAGGTAGGTAGGTAGGTAGGTAGGTAGGTAGGTAGGTAGGTAGGTAGGTAGGTAGGTAGGTAGGTAGGTAGGTAGGTAGGTAGGTAGGTAGGTAGGTAGGTAGGTAGGTAGGTAGGTAGGTAGGTAGGTAGGTAGGTAGGTAGGTAGGTAGGTAGGTAGGTAGGTAGGTAGGTAGGTAGGTAGGTAGGTAGGTAGGTAGGTAGGTAGGTAGGTAGGTAGGTAGGTAGGTAGGTAGGTAGGTAGGTAGGTAGGTAGGTAGGTAGGTAGGTAGGTAGGTAGGTAGGTAGGTAGGTAGGTAGGTAGGTAGGTAGGTAGGTAGGTAGGTAGGTAGGTAGGTAGGTAGGTAGGTAGGTAGGTAGGTAGGTAGGTAGGTAGGTAGGTAGGTAGGTAGGTAGGTAGGTAGGTAGGTAGGTAGGTAGGTAGGTAGGTAGGTAGGTAGGTAGGTAGGTAGGTAGGTAGGTAGGTAGGTAGGTAGGTAGGTAGGTAGGTAGGTAGGTAGGTAGGTAGGTAGGTAGGTAGGTAGGTAGGTAGGTAGGTAGGTAGGTAGGTAGGTAGGTAGGTAGGTAGGTAGGTAGGTAGGTAGGTAGGTAGGTAGGTAGGTAGGTAGGTAGGTAGGTAGGTAGGTAGGTAGGTAGGTAGGTAGGTAGGTAGGTAGGTAGGTAGGTAGGTAGGTAGGTAGGTAGGTAGGTAGGTAGGTAGGTAGGTAGGTAGGTAGGTAGGTAGGTAGGTAGGTAGGTAGGTAGGTAGGTAGGTAGGTAGGTAGGTAGGTAGGTAGGTAGGTAGGTAGGTAGGTAGGTAGGTAGGTAGGTAGGTAGGTAGGTAGGTAGGTAGGTAGGTAGGTAGGTAGGTAGGTAGGTAGGTAGGTAGGTAGGTAGGTAGGTAGGTAGGTAGGTAGGTAGGTAGGTAGGTAGGTAGGTAGGTAGGTAGGTAGGTAGGTAGGTAGGTAGGTAGGTAGGTAGGTAGGTAGGTAGGTAGGTAGGTAGGTAGGTAGGTAGGTAGGTAGGTAGGTAGGTAGGTAGGTAGGTAGGTAGGTAGGTAGGTAGGTAGGTAGGTAGGTAGGTAGGTAGGTAGGTAGGTAGGTAGGTAGGTAGGTAGGTAGGTAGGTAGGTAGGTAGGTAGGTAGGTAGGTAGGTAGGTAGGTAGGTAGGTAGGTAGGTAGGTAGGTAGGTAGGTAGGTAGGTAGGTAGGTAGGTAGGTAGGTAGGTAGGTAGGTAGGTAGGTAGGTAGGTAGGTAGGTAGGTAGGTAGGTAGGTAGGTAGGTAGGTAGGTAGGTAGGTAGGTAGGTAGGTAGGTAGGTAGGTAGGAGTGAAAGTGGATAGAAAGAAGAGCCGTAGTGGAGGGCTTCGGAGTAATTTCGACCACCTGAAGGTCTTTAACGTGCGCTGACATTGCCGCGGCCAGGATCGAATCCGGCTTACCACTGCACTACCGCGGCGGGGCCGAAGGAAAGGAGTCTCAGTAAAAAATCATGGCATGATCGCTTTCACCCTAAGCTGAACTGGAAGAAATGATTTTTAAATTTAATGTAATAGTGGCAAAATTATATCTTGTCTGACGGATCGCAGCATTAGCTTAGAATTCAATGTCCCGATTATTTAACCCCGCCGGGGTGGCGCAGTGGTTACGGCGCTCGACTACCGTTTCCAAGGACGCGGGATCGAATCCCGGCCTCGGCGGCAGCTTTTCGATGGAGGCGAAAAGCGAGTCGCCCGTGTGCTGTGCGATGTCAGTGCACGTTAAAGAACCCCAGGTGGTCGAAATTTCCGGAGTCCTCCACTACGGCGTCTCTTACAGCCTGAGTTGCTTTGGGACGTTAAACCCCACAAACCAACCAACCATTTAACCCCGAGCTATTGTCAGTCTGTTTAAATTGAAGAAAGATGCGATGAATTTCTTTTTTTTCCCCTTCACTCTGCGCTCTATTTGTGGGTCCACTACTTACAGTCTGCAGGGCTGCCTCCTGAATGTAGTACTGGCAGGCAGTGTCGTCCTCTTCTATCACGGGACAGCGAATGCGCTCGGCAGAGCTATTTGCTTTCGCCTCACGTATGCAGTTCCTGCGATGGGAACAAAACAGCTTGAAGGCAACTCGCCCAAATCCACTAGTCTTACACGAATGGTAACCCTGTCAAATTTGTGCACGGGAATTCCTTCCGTAAGGCTACGGCTGTCTGATTTTCCACTAAGTTAAAGTAGAAAAGTTGCATAGTCATTCCTACCGGCGTAGCTTTGAAAGCAGTTAATGCTAGCTGAATCGTCATTGCTGTCTAATATCAGAAAAAAAAAAAACACTTTCTTGCTAAATGCGTTAGGTCAGCGCAGCTCTTCGTACTTTTGCGATTCAAGCTTTTGCCGTTTGCGATGAAAAGAAGACACTTCACCAGCATATCTGAAAAGTACGCTCAGATGAGTCTTCATGGCACCGCCAAAAGCGCGAAATAGAATGACGGACTTCTAGAAGGAATAGACGACAGAGCGCTGAATAAGTGGAAGTTTATTCTAAAACCCATGGGAATGGGAAGGAAAGAAAGAGGCGATGAGAAAATCTACGACCGGAAAATCTTGAGTTTCATGCGTCGTTCTGATACTGCGGGCTCCTCTGATGAGACAAGGTAGTCATCGACATCGCTGAAGATCCTTCGCGTATTGTCGCTCAAATCCGCTTGAACATTCCTACGTGCACCTTGGATAGAAAAATGTCCCTGATAACTGGTGCAACCCTTCTACCGATGCAAATTCTCTATCGAATTGAACCTACACGTTAATAAATTAATCTTTCGTTTGTTCCTTCTGTCCGCCTTTCTTTGTCGTTATAGCTAAATTTCTGCAGATTGTATACGAACTAACTCGCCCAAATACTCAGTACTGTTGACTCGCATCGCCAATGCCGCGGCGACAAGTGGTCACGATGTCAAAGTCGCGCAATTTTATATTCCGCCACATAATGAGACCGGTCACGTGATGGTGACCCACTGTCACATGGTTTGCTACCCTAATAACGACAACGTTAAACCTATTCTTGAGCCATGAAGTACTTAATGTGAAATGCACACTCTCGCCTTTTTGCCTTCTTCGTTGAGAGAAGTTACAGAGATAGATGTACAGTATACGACCATACCGGCAATTTTCCCGGCGGCAACTCCACGCTGCAGACATGCCTAAAACTACAAGGCGTTTCAAACTATTAAAAAATTCTTTTAAAGCTATAAAATATGCACCAATTCGGTCTGTTTGAATGGACGACGTGGCAAGGTGGACATTATAGACGTTATAGAGCTCAATGGTTAGACTATTAATCACGGTAGACGGTGGTCTGTAAAAATTCTGATTGGTTGAGAGGTTGTTATGAGGTCACATCCATATGACCTCGCACAGGAATTTCAAAACCCCACATTCAATAAAGCTCAAGAGCCGAGAAAGGATGCAAAGAAAGCAAAGTTGGCAAGGAGGCTCGTCTAATGCGAGTATTTCAGAAAATCGAAGTAATTCAACAAAATAGCTCTGTCGCTATTGAGGTTGGAACCCATGCCCTCTGCATGCCAGGTAGTCGCACAGCACGTATGCCACGAATTCGGTTCGTTAGTACTAAACATGTTATAGGGGCACGTAGTGAACGCGTTGTCGACAGTATGGCCTACTAATATACGTCTTCACAATGTGCACTCATTATACAGTAACAATTTTAAAAATTTTAATGAGAATGGTTCCTTTTTTATTTTTCTAAATTTCCGAAATAATAAGACTGAGCTGAAGGCGCCGAGTTAGTACGTCTACTAAATAAAGGCCGAGCTTAAGCGTCGGCCTAAGTTTTTAATGTGCATTGACGTCGTATTCGGACAGTTTCTCTATTTTGCCGCATGTAAAATGAAGCTGCAGCGGCTTTCACTCAATCCCGCAACGGACATCAGCAAATGCAGGAAAGGGCGGAAGAGGAGGTCTTAAGCGCTTGCTTACTGTTGGACTTACCTGCAGAGGAAGTGTCCGCAGCCTTCAATGTTCGCGATCTCCTCAATCGGTATATCGGCCAAGCAGGCGCTGCACTCTAGCTCAGCTTCGGAAGACAATGCCGACGCGGCGGAGCTCGTGGTTCCACTTTGCCAGACCTGTAATGGTCCATGCGTAACGTTGCTTCTGTGGGCAGCAGCAGAAAGGTGATGAGGATAAACTTTCCCACTGCGAAACTGACGACGGTGACTAGATACGGAGAAACAGAATGCTACGTTTTTTTGTACAACAAACGCTGAGATGCACTTGGCTTGACTTGACGCGTTCTGCGTTTTGCCGCGATATCCGGCAAGTTCATTCGGTAACCCGATAAACGGTGTCTATGCTGTAACTGCCTTTTAACCACGAGTTTTTGTTGTGCGAGAGGCGGAGATAACTAATCAGTTATTCCATGTGACGAGGCTTCTAGGGAGTAAATGGAGTGTGTGGGCGACATGTATGCGAATGTAAACTGGGACATGCCTTAGAAAATAGCACTTGGCTGTCCGGTATAAGCTTTCCGTTGCGCATGCGTCTTTGGCAAAAAACTTCGCTCGGGGCCTCAGGCGTGGCCAGTATATAGTGAGCTTCTATGAGACTCACGCTACTCTTTATACCATATAGTTCCTGCCCAACACAAATTAAGGGAGGTCTAGAGCAGCAACATGCGTTTCTCCAAGACTTTACACGATTGCTATACAGGGCGTCTGTTGCAGTTCAGGGCGGGTTGTGTTTGGACATGGCAACTCCATACATAAACAGGAAAGATCTCGCATCGTTTTGAGGGTAAGGGTGTCAGCATCGTGGTTTTTGATTACTTCTGTACATCCTTCCTATGCACGTGCGCGATGAGGATTGTGACGAACACTGGGAATGCCGCAAAATGCACTCCACGCAAATAAGTGGTTTGCAGGGCTTAGCGTCCTAAAACGACTCAGCCTATGAGAGACGTAGTGTACTCCGAAAATTTCGACCCCATGTGGTTCTTTCATGTACGCTGACATCGCGCAGCACACGGATGCCCCTTTGCTTCGCCTTTGTCGAAAAGCGACCGACGCGTGGCCGGGATTCGATCCCGCGTCCTTAGGTTCAGTAGTCTACTGAGCCATTGCTGTGGAGTGCATACAAAGCCACTGAGCCATTGCAGTGGGGTGCATACAAATAATAATTGTCTTTGTTAAATAAAGCTGTTGATCTCCTTCACGACCAGGAGCTCCTCTTACAATACAGTAGACACGTACAGGACCAATCACACTCAGCGGCAACACGGCCCCGCGTGGCGGCACATATGTGGAGCGCCATTGTGCCCAAACCATTTTACCATTTTATTCGCCCCCTCGAACTGAGAAAAAAAAAACATAAAAAAATTGAGGGGGAGCCTGGACCAGCAAAAGCTTTGCCAGGCTTAAACCAATTAAAAATAAATAAAAACGAGCAGCAGCTCGAGATAAAAAAAAAAAAAAAACTTTTTAAAAGCGATAGAAGGTATTAAAAAAAAAAAAAAAAAAAAAAAACCAGTGACAAATTGTTGCAGAGTGGCAGGCGACACGAAGCAACACATCGAGGTACATCTTCTCGTGCGCCACTGTACATTCATTCGTGGCCGAGTTAGATGCAGTGGCGCTCTGCAGCTGTGTGGCCACGAGAAGTCATGTTCCCGCTAACTTTGATCGACACTGTATGCTTAGTGAGTGTACGTCAAGCGGTGTCCGTTTTGGACCACCGAATAGAATTTTTCGTTAATAGGAATAAGAAAGAGGCAGGCAAAATGCCTATTTCCCTATTTCTTCAAACGCGTCATTTGCGACTAATGTGCAGCGCTGGGGATGAGAGTACCAACCAGGGTGGCTTTTAGACAAGATGTGAACGACAGCGCATGCCTTGACCCCCACATACTAATGTTACGGTTCAAACGTAGCTCAAAACATATGCAGCACAGATCTCTTCATTGTATGTGCTCTATGCTTAAAAGCATTTGCGACGCGCTTTATCAAGGCGCGACGTTCGCTGAACTAAGGCTCGCGATGAGCGAATGAACACGCAGCACTGATCGAATTTGACTTCATTGGCCCCCAACACAAGTCTGCCTCACTTGAAAACGCTTATAGGGCACCGTCCGCACGATCACCCAGAGTGGGCCACTCCTTGAAAGTAGTAAGACCGGCACTACTTGCCTAATGTTTGGGGACGTGAGGAAGCTGGCATGCTGATGTGCAAGACTGGAAGAATTTCAACTGGTTAGGGCATGACACGACAGAACTGCAGCCGACAAAGAAGCACCACAAAGCGAGGAACACAGGAGATGGTTTGGTGTGGTTTATATTGTTTAACGTCCCAAAGCGACTCAGCATATTAGACGCCGTGATGGAAGGCTGCGGAAATTTCGACAACCTGGGGTTCCTTAACGTGCACTGACATCGCACAGCACACGGGCACCTTGCTTTTCGCCTCCATCGAAAAGTGGCCGCCGAGGCCGGGATTCGATTCCGCGTCCTTGGGAACAGTGGTTGAGCGCCGTAACTACTGCGCCAACCCGGCGAGGTGGCAGCATAGAGGGCAATAGGTAGCATGCGATTTCAAAGTTTCAGAAATTCGTTTCCTTCTAGCCAGAATTTTAAGGCGGCCACGTTGAAAGGCGCTTTCTACAGAGAATTTGACATCGACGCGTTGTCGACGGTAGCGAAAAATCATCGGGCTTGCCTCTGGCATGTTGTAGTTGCCAGTTGAAAGGGCTGGTCTGTGACTGGTCGGCATGTTGTGTGACGTCACGACACCACGTGGCATAAGCGAGTTCGTAGAAGGTTGAAATCAAGCACAGAATCATCGGATTCCGGGTCTGACAGGCTACCCCTATAGTTGACGAAAAAAAAAATTGCAAGAGTTCAACGCTGCTGAAACAAATATTGAGCGAAAGCATTAGCTGCGGGTGACCGAGCGTTCTTCTTCTTCTCTTTTTCTTCCTCAGCCCACATATAAAGCCCCGCTTTAACCAAGTCGTTGAACGTGCCTTAGTGGCCTATAGGGGTAACGTGAATGTCAGGGTCTTGGCAGGCCGATTCTGACATAACCGTTCCATGTGAAACAAGAGACCCAAGTTGGCAGCTCCTGTCAACTGAGCCGCGACCGCTTGAGTAGGGAGCCCATCTCTCGCTTTTGTGTCACGTGGGTAAGACGTGGCTACCACCGCGCTACGCCGACCGCTTGAGTTGGTAGCCCAGTTCTCGCCCTAGTGTCACGTGGAGTGCGACGTCACAGCGTCACGTGGGTATGACGTACGTGGCTACCGCCGCGCTGCCTGAAGGCTCAATACCTAGAGTAGTATTGCTTTCGCAATAAAAAAATAAACAGCACTAGGAAGACGGGACAAACGAGCAGACAAACATAGCGCATGTGTTTTTCTGCTCGCTTGTCTCACCTTCCTAGCGCTTTTTCATTCTTTTCGTCAACATACACCAGCCAGCTATATCCCCTCTTTTCTGCTACCCCTAGTCCGCGCATGCAGGCACCTTCGTATACGGACATACGTATACGATATAGCGCATATTTCATCTATATCGAGTGATTTTGCGCGTATTGTGGCAGTGTAAAAATATACACTATAATGGCAGGTGTGAACTAATAGATGCACAAATTAAGGAATTATGGAGTAGACGAGAGGCAAAATGCATGTGCGCGAAAGAGTATTCGCTCAGGGAGCGGCAGGGTGAGAGCAATACACTCTCTAGCTTCGTACCCTTAACGCCACATCTTACCGTACAAACCCGTGTATAATACGTGCCCCCCCCCCCCCCCCCCCCCCCCCCCCCCCTATGTTATGTCAGATATCTGCCTCGTATTATATGTGGATCCGAACAAATGTCAGCCTAAATTCGCAGTTCCAGCCTCATTATTAATCAGTGCTATACATCAGGTTTCCAACCAGAGGAAGCGCTATCTAACGGTGGCGTCGGCTGACTGTTTCCATGGTTTCGGTTTTACCCCGGTAACTCCGCGATACAGTACCAGCGATCCTCGCGATCACGGTGATCGCGAAGCATACGCGACAGGAAGAAGATCGATCGCGCCTCGCACGATGTAGAGATAGCAAAAGGATCACTCAGCACTTTGCACATGTCCCTCACGGGCCCTTCCAGCCGCGCCGGCCACGCTCTACAGCCGATTCGTGGACTCTTGACCAGCATTCCCAAGGAGCGTGATGGTCGCTCCTTGCGTCGTTTACCGAACGCGTTTAGCGGTACGAGAAAGGTGTCTTCGGCAAGGGACTCTCGGCAAACGATACACCGGACGACGACGATAGTGAAAACCCTGAATCCGAGAACACTTGGTGGGCGCATACGCCGCGCGCCAGCTGTACGCAGTTCGTAAGCTGCCTTCTCGCATCAGAGTAGGAAGTGGCCTACTAGTTCTGGTTTTAGAACTGAGGACCATATGTAGCTCCCGGGGCGAATGTGAGCTGCTCTTCGCATGCTGCGTGAGCTTTTCCGATCTAGCGCGTCGACGCGAGAAGGGAAGCGAACCAGCACTGGCATATTGTCACGTCACGTGGTGGTGACAAGGCCATAGGCACGACAAATTACGCAGCTGTACCAAAACAGACAAAATATTTACCCCCACCCGTGTAAAGGGTTAAAGAGAGCGGAGGAAGCCGTGTTTCTTCGCCTCCTTACGAACACCATGAAGTGACCGGCGTCACTTGAACACTGACAGTGCCTTCTCCGAGGAGTGCCCCCCCTGTGGGGAAATGTCCTCGGACCTCTTCCACATGGTGTGGGCGTGCCCCTCCAACCCTGCCTCTGCACCTAACCTAAACCCCACTCGGGAGGACTGGGAGGTGACCCTACTCGCCTGCTCCGACCTGAAAACCCAAAAGGCGTTGGTCAAACGAGCAGACTCCACCTAGTGTTTGTGAGGGGAAGGGCACTAAGCCTGACCCCAGAGCAACCTCCATGTAACTTTCTATATTTAATAAATGTTTTCACCACCACCACCAAAAGAGAAGGCATGTGTATTCGTACCGAAATAAACTCTTTATTGGGTTGACTTGCGCCCGAAAAAGAGCTAAGCAACTCGGCGGCGGCGATAGCAACAAACGTGCTCTTTGATCGTCGAACTGAAAACTGCCCGTCACACGCGAAAACGCTCAATTAAAGGCGACGAAAAAACATCTAGATAAAGCTGCAGACCGTGGCTAACATAACCTGGAACATTGCATAAATACAAGCGCGTGGCTTGAATCCTTCGAGATACATCTCAAATTATGTGGTGCATTAGAGGAAATGATAAAGCCGCGTTTGCGGCATTCATTAACAAGCAACGAATACAGAAATGACCCGTGCGCTAGAATCAGAGTAATAAGGCCACGCATGCCGGCGGCTGCCGAAAAAGAACAGGTGAACATATGAAGCATTCACGGCAATATGAAGGTGCGAGGTACTATTCGGCTTTGGATGCGAAAACGCGGAGCGCGTATGCCTCGCGGGGCAACTGCGAAATGCAGTGCAAATAAATACTTTTACTGATCTTTTCTCGGTTCCATTATACGTGGGCGAAAACTTTTTCCGTTTTTGCTATTCTGAAATGTTATTCGTATTAAAAGCGGATTCTTATGGTAAACGTCCCCCAGATTTTCTTTTCACGTGAATACCGCACAGGCCAGCAATTTGCTAAGCAAATGATGAAGGTAAGCAGCAAACCCAGTGCGCGTCTTGACGTTTGTGGGGTTAACTAGTGCGCCAAGATTCCAGCTGTCCCCCTTAACAGGCGAAGTGACTCAACAAGATGATATAAAAGCTACCCTTAGGGTCGTCCGCCGAGAAACTTGACGCTTAAGAGAAGTGCACATAGCGCCGATGATTCTCAACTTCAGTTGCAAAGTGTAGCACTTACTTTTTCTTATCGATGTTCAGAGGAACTGCAACTAAAACGTGATTTCAAATGACGGAATTCACCGAAATCTTCCGCACATCTCTACTGCTACCGTTATAAGCACAGACCCGGAAATCCGCTCTATAAACGGTACCGCACTGTAACCATTCTTTTAGGTCAAAATACACTCCAGGGGGGTATAGCGTCCCTTTCAAAAACGCCTTATTATTCGGTGAACGAAAATCAACCAACAAAGTGGATCCGCTGCACGCTCAGATTAGGTTTAGCATACCGCGCGACCACCGCAACGGAACTAGGTGTGCGCAATTGTCAGCAGCGCATGACCAATTCCGTGAAAGCGGTCGCGCTAATCTTCGCAGTCGCGCTGCACGTAGTATGCTAAAGCATCACTTAGCTTTTACTGCGAAAGCAATACTGCTAGCACTTCGAGCCTGTGGCGTGTCGTGGCGCCTCCATTCATGACATTTCACGCGACCATGTGACGTCACGCTAGACCGAGAGACGGGGCCCCAGCTCGCCCATCGGATGGTGGCGGTGAGTCCATACTCGGCGCTGTGTCGCAGCCGAGAGAGGGCGCTCGCTGTTTGTGAAGTCACGCTAGGAGGATAAATGGGGCTGTGGCTCGGCTCCTCGCAGTAGTCAGGGCGCAGCCGCCGAACAAGGCGCAGCCAAGGGTATTGCTTTCGCAATCTTCCAGGCTTAACCAAGCTAAGCCATCAGTCAACTTTCTTTTCGTTCGCACAAAATTGCGAGGGGTCTCGAAACTAGACCTTGTGGTTGGAAAACAAGTCTTGCGGTACGGCTGACAGAGGAATCCTCATGACATGAGAGGCGTAGCGGTCCACGACATTGTACCTCTGTTCTGCTTCGGCGGGACCGTTCTGTCACTGCGAAAATACCGCGTCGCGCAAATCGTTCGGTGCAAGTGGCAGAAAGCTAGCAAATCGTATGTTACAGCGGCGTGCCGACGTTTCAGGCTCGTCGCTTTGAGAGAAATGCGGTGCAGCCGTAGGGGGACCAAACTTGAACAAAGACACAATCACAACAAAGTGTTTCCGCTCACTCTTTTACGAAAAGAGCGATGTGCGAATGAAGGAAAGCATTGAGGGGTCATGGAGAGAAGGCATGGTGCAGCGCAGATGCTTGCAACGGTGAAAATCGAAATAACGACAGAGGGAAAGGAAGCGGCGCGCGCACGTATGTCACGTCCTAAGGACGTGGTGCGATGTGCTGCGCCACGCAGGGAAGCCCAATACCGCGCAGGGAAGTGCACTTGCTGATACGCGTTGCCATATAGATAGCATTTTTAACCGCATTATAACCGGTATTTTGCTTTGCGCGGCCACATAATAAACGGTAAGACATTACACTGAGTCCTATAGGTGAGGCATGCAGACCAATGGCTGGCAAAAATAGCGCTATAACCGGTCCTGTACTATAAGCGGGCATTCGTTATAAGTGGTCTACACTGTACCACAGCATCATCACGCTCACCCTCCACCACCAACACGCACCACACGTGCCCCGGAGCCAAGCTCCAAGCCAAAGACAATTAGAGCGTCTGCCTTCATCTGGGCTGGACAAGATCTGTACCTAAACCGCAGCGTTGGCTTTACTGTTCGCTGAGTCTTTGTGCTCCTGTGTCTAGAGAAACACACACACACACACACACACACACACCAAATGTCCTAACAGTATGCAGCAACACACCTCGTCTTGCAGCCGGATGGCCCCAACGTCAATGATAGAGTTGATAAACTCTTGGCACGTTCGACCCGGGTGGTTTGCGCTGCAGGAAACGCAGTACTCTGTCTGGCACAAAGAGCACTCCAGAGTTTCCACGCCTGGCCTGATGCAGAACTTTCCGCCGCAGCCTTCGACCGGGCATTGCACAACGGGGAAGGACAGCTGCTCTTTGTGTCGGCTGTATTCTTGTTGGCTCATGACCTGTAACGATGTCGTGGGCGATTACATGCTAAGCTTCATCTGTTTTACTTATTTCGTTTTTTAGTATGCAGGCTACAGCTCGATGATTCGAACCTTCCTTTAGAAAGATTTTGCGGGGCACCTCTGATGCTTCATCAGCTCATCATTTTGGGAGAGCTGCAGCTTTTAGAACTGCTTCTACTCTGACACAAACTCGGTCGCTTTCTGAGTAAACTGGTTTTCAACAAGAGTTGCGGCATGCAAAGAGTGCGAGTCTGTGACAGCCTGCGTGAGTGCAAGGTGGTCACAGATCACGACGGTTTGAGTCAGGTCATTTTAAACATGGAAACAAGGTAACAGAGTATACTAATGAAAGGGGATTGTAGCCGGGGGTAATACAAAAGAAAGAGGTGCCTTGACTGCATAGGTTGAGAGAACAAAAGAAATCTGGGACAAACAAGTGTGCACATTTTATGCCTTGCGGTTGTGAGTCTGGATGACTTGGGTGCTTTGTTTATTTCGCCGCTACATGACAAAGCTATTCTCATCCATAGAAAAGCTTGGAAGCCCTCCCGGTATCTTCTTGGCATCCGCATTCTGAGCATCCCGACGAATGTCAACTTCGGTGAGGGCATTTCAGAGAAAGAGCACAGTACGAATCATGCCTTTACTGGTAATGTTGATTAGCTCTCACTCGCTATGATATAAGCACCGCCGAAGTTCCTTCCCTATTAACTCGAATGAACGTCCATGTGACTACTCGGGTTACGCGTTTTAGTTATCCAACGCGCACTGAAACCTGAGGGCCTAAGCTGATAGCGAAGAAATGCATCTACTTTAGCTGGGACGGCAATTGCAAAATGGTGTTGAAAGTTACATCAGTATTATTAATTTATTTACATTTCTATTAACCTCTAACTAAAGAAGCATCAAAGAAACCCCATCGTGTGACCCTAAACAGATATGATATAGCGTCCTTAATAAAGAGGGGCGGCGCAGACGCAGTAAATAGCACACGACGAAGCAAAGTAATGAATCAAATTGCCAAGCCTCAATTTATCCAGTTCACTCTTCTGATCAATGAAAGACCTGGAGCCACGTGCATGCTAGAGATGAATGTCGAGTTCTCGGAAATTTTTGGCAGAGAAGGAAGCGAGGACAACAGTAATGATTGATTTGATTTGATAACGGCACGTGGCGCGGGCCAAGCAAACTGCAGTTCCTTTTTGTGAGTAACCAACTTCAACATCTTCTTCCCTTTCCTCTTCTTCTCGAAGAAACAATTGAGCGGAGAAATGCCACCAGGGAGCAGGGGATGCCCTCTATAAATAATTATTGTTTTATTACAGCCTAAGCGGGTACGGCACAGCTCACCAAAACTTAATCAAGCTAGTGCTGAGCGTTGTTTAGAAACTGAAAAAGTGCAGCCTGTCACGGAAGTTGTGAGGCAGCGTAAAGCATAAAAGAGAAAAGTAAAATGCGCAACACTGTGGCCTTTCCTGAACCCTCTTTTTTCACTACAGCCTATCGCCTGAAGCCACCTTCTAGTATCAATAAACCAGTCCAAAGAAGGGGGAAGGGGGACGCAGAGAAACAGCTCGACTATAACTTAGCGTCTTTTTACACATATATTGATTCGAGGCTATGTATCAACTGTAATTATCCTGGGTGAACCAATGCCATCCGGGCCCGTTGCTTCAAAGTATAGCGCCCGTGAAGCCGCATTCGAGCATTGCTCATTTATGTGGGTTAATGTCACTTACAGATCGCAGGGCTGACTCCTGTATCTGAGACAGGCAGTGGCCGCCTTCCTCCGGCTTGACGGGGCAGTGAACGACGTATGTGAGGGAGCTCACTCCTGCCGCACGCACGCACTCTCTGCACGAGAAGCAGAATGGAAGGAAAAACCATTGTTGCAGAGCTCACTCGTGTTTGGTAGTTCACTTGCGCAGGAGAATATTTGCAAAAATATTAAGTTGGGCTCAGAGCGCAGTGGCAATCCCTCCACTATTTCAGGGGCAGTTAAAGCCGCGAGTATTGGTATTCAAATGAGACACATGTCCGTAATGGGTCTGACACTAAATACGGAGCCGACCTTGACTAAAGTATACAACGCCAAGTCACTAAGATGTGCGTCGAAAACGATGCACGCCGCCAAGTTATCTGAATGCGACTATATACGAAGTAAGAAAAAGAACGTTTGACTCTGGGTACAATGGTACGAATTGTAGGAAATGTTTGGACACATCAAACTAAATAGCTCAGAAGGAAGTGTTTAATGTGCTTTGTAAGCAAAGTTAATAGACTCACATTGACATGGTCACGAATAACTGCCGTCATGAAACGTGTTCACTACATTTCAGCTCGTACAGCAAAGTTCAATAACGCCCGCGAGTTCTTCTCGAGAACAGTTACTTCAACACTTTAAATCGTTCTCACTCTGCTGTCGCTGCGCTCATTCTTACCTTTTTATTCTAAAGAGAGGTCTCGGTGCGTAGACAACAGGGAATAAATACAGAGCTCGTTCTCTAAAATTTAGTTTACCGATTGTGCCTATCCTTGACGGAAAGGGATCCATAACCTTTTTTTCAGCACACACAAATAGTTAATCATAACATTCTTTCGCGGCTTCCTGGATGTGATTTTTAAAGCATTTATTAATGAGAAACTTTTAAGCGCTTCCAATGTGTTCCACGTGGTCATGTATAAGGGAGATGAGGGGCTCGCGAAGACATACCAGTGCGCGAGAAATTTGAAAACACTACTTCCTATCTCCATAGACACAAGAAGGCTCGACATATCTGTCTGGTAAAGCGGCTTCTTTGTTCCAGGGTGGAATTGTACATGTTGACACAGGAAATTAAACGTCATGCAGACCTCGACTCCCTGGCCGCCCAGCATAGCGACATAGAAAGTGCCGCCTTTTTTGGAGTAGCCATTCAAATGAGGCCATTCAAATGAACTCCAAGTCGCAGATTCAACTGTCAGGCTCGCTGTGGACGAGGACATTATGTATCATTCCCATGCAATGAGAAGCGGCTCTACGCCAAGAAGAGGAGGCAACTCATATCCGGTAAAACTCGGGAGAATCGTCAGCTCCGGTCCAAGCGCTTGCTAAGCAGGGCGAAGGAATTTTCTGTGTTTCTTTTTTTTTTGCAGATGAAAGGATATTTGACCAAGGCCAGAAGGTTAACACTTTCTTGCAGAAGGAGTGCGCGTTAATACTGCCGCGAACAAGGAGTGGTTTACCACCGTTGTGAAGCCCTGGATAGAGACTATATCGAAATGAAGATGTTATATGTCTTTCTGCTGATTAGGCTCCAGCCGATATCCCCTACAAAGATTGGTTGGCTGACAATCTTCACGACCACATCAGTCCTAATTTGTGGCCTTATAGTTCTCCAGATTAAATCCACTCGACTACTACGTCTTGTGCGTCGTTGTGAGAGAGGTCAACAAAGAGCCACATAACAGCAAAGACTCGCTATATATAAAGGCCACCATTGCTGACTCAATGGCCAACATCTCTAAGGACTACCTCATCCGATTATGCAATCGTTTCCAAAACCGAACTCAATCGGTTGATGCTGCGAATGACGGATTCATTGAGGTGTGGAAAATAAACATTAAGAAAAGTGGTGGCTGTCAAAGCTTGGTGAAAATATGCCTACTTTTGCAGGAATATATTACGCTCCCTGTGTTTCCAAATAACTCGCTCAACGATACGCAAAATAAAGCTACAGTCTTTTGAAAAGCGTGAAGAAATATTACTATAGCTGCTTTTTTTCTTCGTTTACTTGTCATTAATTTTAGAATCTATCACTGATGAGGCAAATCAAATGGGCGAAGCTGCTGAGATAAATTCACCCAGGCTTTCCGGGTAGCCGTACCTGCAGAGGCAATGGGCGCACGGCGCGACTTCGACGAGTTCATTGAGAGGTGCTTCAACCATACATGCGCAGCACTCCATCATGAGGCCAGTTGTCTTTGCAGTCGCCTCATCCACAGCACGCGGTTCACTGAAGACGGGTCGGGTGGGATTCGCAGAAACCTCGCTCTTAACTGGACGCACCTGCGAAAGACGAGAGACAAAAGAAATCACACGGATGTTTTCTTCTCCGAATTAGCATGCGCACCGTTTGCGCCCTTTCCCCCGAATGTCTACACGGTTTCTTCTATTCGCAAGTACCACTGACGCAACGACAAGACACCGAGACAAGCCACGTACTGAAGTTATGGCAAAGAACGCGCACTAGGTCGTCTTGGGAGTTGACAGCACTCGTATTTTGCTAGGCAAGCGCAAACGGGAGGCAAATTGTTCGCCAAGCTCGGCCTTCTTGAGATTAAACGTGAAGATTCCCCTCGGAAACAATGTTAAACGAAAATGTTCGTTTTTTTTTTTGCCTTCGCTTTAAATATTAACTCAAAGGTGATGATTAAGTGTCG
>NC_139346.1:170150653-170216759 GCF_055883805.1 Amblyomma maculatum | reverse complement strand
AGAATAAGTAACGATGATAATGACTGCCTAAACGAACTACATTCATTGAAAGCAACATCAATTTAGAGGAACTGTCCCGGTAAACTCCCTTAATATGGCCCTCGAAAAAGCAAGCGCTTTAAAAAGCAACGATGTACTTACGAAACGACCAAAGGCTAACACTGAACGCCAGCCTTCTTTTGTAACTAAACACTTCCCCCCCCCCCCCCCCCCCCCCAATGTCCTTCTTAATAAAAACAATATTCTGCGGAAATACCACTCCATGCTAACGTGTAATGAACGCCTGAAGAAAATATTCCCGGAGGCACCAAGGGTAACATACAAACGTAATACAAACCTCAGAGATATTCTAGTACATTCTAAACTAGACAACAAGAATCCAACACAACCGCATCCTTGCGCTCGACGCAGACGTAAGACGTGCAGTCATATGCAAAAGAACACCACGGTTAAAAATACTGCAAGCGATTTCACTTTTCACATAAAATCAGGTTTTAACTGCACATCTTCAAACGTTGTCTACCTTCTAGAATGCTCCTTCTGTCGTAAACAATATATCCGAGAGACAGGGCAATCAGACACAGGCAAAACCTCCGGAAAGCAGTTTCCCAGTATTTCGATCAGAAAGGCCGTAAGTGCGAAAAAAATTAAATTATATATTCTCCAGTCAGGCTTTAAATCTGTGGGAGCGAAAATGTAGAGAGGCATATCTAATCCATAAATTTAGAATATCAGAACCAGCAGGAATAAATATCTCTAAAGGAACATTAGAATCCCTTAAATATACTCCCTCTGTACCACAACATCCCATATAGTGTTAATTGTACAGTTTATTCACAGCACAGACCGCTACTACCGCTACTGCTCCTCGGACCGCACGTGTGGCTCCTGCTGCGTACTGCTTTTGTTCGTTGAGTGCTTTCTCGTGTCGGTCCGCGGGGCCGTAGCCATGTGTTTAGACACTCGACAGTTTCGAGGAAACGCGTGGTGCTGGAAAATAAAAACAACTTCATTAGCCTCGACAAGCCATTGGCCCGGTTAAGTTGATCTAAAATTTTACGCGTTTGAATTGTGGTGCTGGCGGAGAATCTTGAGTTCCTTGGACGGTCAGAAGGTCAAATCAGTCGATATTGTCGACTATAAACCCTGACTGCTCATTGGAGGGTCAAATTCTAAAGTTAAAGCTCAGCTACTTTGGTCACCTGATGAGAAGAGAGGAGTCGCTGGAGAAAGATTTGATGTTGGGAAAGGTTGAGGGTCACCGGAGAAGGGGTAGGCAGCGAACGCGATAGTTAGATGGCATCCTCGAGGCGCTACAGATGAAGTTGTGTGATGTTAGGAAGATAGTGAGAGACCGGAAAGCGTGGCGTGATATGGTCCATAGGGTCACGAAGAGTCGGACACGACTGAATGACTGAACTGAACAGAACTGGAAATTCTTGGATTGGTCACCAGAAGTTGGACCGGGATTGATGGGTAGGATGTGCCCCAATATCCTGGGAAACTGATTTAAGATGTTTTGGCGCGAAATGGGGGGAGCGCGCTGGGTCTCGGCCGTCTCTGGATAGCCATTTTTGTAACCACCTTTATTCGTCTGCCCTGTACGTCTTTGGTCCTGTCTTCAAAAAACGGCCTTTATTCAAGACTTCTGCTGCTCTCCAACGTACAACGTGGCGTCGGACGAGCGGACGAAGGAGTTTGGTGCTCTTCGTTCGACGAACGCCCTATATGATCCACGTCTTCAACATCGTTCGACGGACGCCCTTTCGCAATTTAACTCCACCTGTCAAAAATGACAGTAGGCTAATTCATGTACCAAGCATGGTAGGCGGCGGGCAGCGGGGGTTTCAGAATCATGACGCCGCTTTTTCGTGGTGCTGCGCCTGCCATAGCTAACTATTCAAAAAGCTCACGCTCATTTCTTTAAACCATTCCATGTATTATTTTTTCAATGTCCACTTGCATCGCCAGCACCTGACACTTTCAACTTGCTTATTATAAATGTGTTGAACTAGACCGCTTCTTCACATATGTTAGCAATTCGCGCAGTTCTGCGAACCCTCATAATTATTCGCCTTTGAAAACACTGCATCAAACGATGATTTTAAAGGTCCCATAGTTTTCCTAATCTATAACAACATTGATGTCGGGCTGCCACGATATGAAGAGCCTACCTTTTGACAATATATTACTAAGCCGGCTTCGTGGACGGGAAGCCATATTGGCCCCTACGACCATGACATGCACGCCTTACTGTAATCTACGAATGTATAGCCTTTGCCGGAGGAACTGCTACTGGGCGCTTGGCAGGACAAGGGGAAGGGTGTCCAGGCAGTGCGTGCTCTTTGCCGTTTTTTGTGCGGCAGCGGGCGATTCGCGCTTGTAAGGCAAGATACTGTGCCTGTATATATATATATATATATATATATATATATATATATATATTGCCAGGGGGCGCTCAGAGTGAAAGACGACGTTGAAGTGAATCGGCTCCGGACTCGCAGGACGTATCTAAACCTTGGACCGTGTGATTCTACCTGTACCGGCTCTGTTAATCTACCCCCTGTCGCCAACACCGTGACAAATCTGGTGGAGGTGCGGGGTCCCGTACCCCTACGCTAAGCAGGAGTGCTGGTCATATATTCGTGGAAACGCCCGTTCACCGCACTAGCCGCAGGCAACGAGGCCTACCACCTGAGTATTCCCCCTCGGGCATGACTACCAGTAGCCACGACGTCGTCGCAATGCCTGGCACGACCCCCACCTACGTGACGTTGCAAAACCCCCGCGTCCCAAAGACCTTTCACGGGGACACCTATGAAGACGTCGACGACTGGTTGCAGCACTACGAAAGGGTAGCTACATTCAACCTCTGGGATGACGCTGCACGGCTTCGAAATGTATATTTCAGCCTCGAAGATGGCGCTCGGACGTGGTTCGAGAACCATGAAGAGCAGCTGTGGTCTTGGAGTGAGTTCAAACGTCATCTTGCGGCAACTTACGGAAGCTCAGATCGCCGCGAACGGGCCGAACGCGCTCTACACACTCGGATCCAAATGCCTAACGAAACTGTAGCGGCGTATATCGAAGACATGACGCGCCTGTTTAAGCGTGCGGATCCTACGATGTCCGAGGACAAAAAGCTGCGCTACCTCATGCGTGGCGTCAAAGAGCAGCTTTTCGCTGGCCTGGTGCGCAGCCCGCCGAAAACTGTTGCAGAATTCTTTGCTGAAACATCCACTATAGAGAAAGTGCTTCAACAGCGAGCTTCGGCACGGGATCCCACCATCCACGCCGCCTCCGTCTCTGCTGAGTTCCCATCGCACAGCATGGACACATCGGCGCTACGGGAGCTCATACGTTCCGTTGTGCGCGACGAACTCCGACTGATGTATGGCACACCTCAACCAGCTCCTTCCTCCATCGCCAGCGTTGTCCGCGACGAGGTACAGCAAGCGCTCCGGCCTCCATTTCCAATCGGTGAACCTGGCCCTACTCCTCCTCCTGCACCACCAGAGTGTCACCGCCCTACATACTCCCAGGTGCTGCAATACTCTCCGCCCTCGTCGCCGTCCCTGATTCCTCCGAACGTAGCTGGGCCGAAAACAGCAGCCCCCGTGATCCAGTACGTCACAGATTCTCGACCGCCTACACGGAAAGCAGACGAGTGGCGTACCCCCGACCGACGGCCGCTATGCTTTCACTGCGGCGAACCGGGTCATGTCTATCGGCGCTGTCCCTACCGTCGACTAGGTCTCGAAGGGTTTTCCGCTGGTTCTCCGCGGCCTCGCTACGGCGAACGGCCTCGAGCCGTTGAAGATTTCGTCAATGATCAGCGCCGGATCGTTCCGTCTCGTCTGCGACCATCTAGATCACCGTCACCCAGGTCTCACCCGTCGCCATCTGCTACGAGTTCCTCATGGGCAGCGCAGGGCCGCTCGCCCAGTCCCCAGAGGGAAAACTGAAACCAGCGACCTTCGGGGGTAGGCTCGCTGGAAATCGCGGCGCGGGAGACCCCCCATTGATGCGGACACGGAAAGACTACGCATCGACATTGGAAAAGTCCGCGGTTACCGATCATACCGCCACCTCGACGCCACCACGACGCACCTGCAACCACGACGAATTGCCGGTGGAATCGACGACGAAACGACGCACCCGCAACGACGACGAATTGCCGGTGGAACAAACGACGCAACCACGCACCCGCAACGACGACGAATTGCCGGTGGAACAAACGACGCAACCGCGCACCCGCAACGACGACGAATTGCCGGTGGGACACATGACGCAACAAGGCACCCGCAACGACGACGAACTGCCGGTGGAACGGACGCTGCAACAACGCACCTGCAACGACGACGAATTGCAGGTGAAGCAGACCGCGTACACCAACGCAGAGCACTCAAAGACTCAGAAGCCTGACATTCGCGAGCAGATTTCGTTGGACATACCCGTAGTACTGGATGGTCGCCATGTTCGGGCTCTGTTGGATACTGGCGCTGATTATTCTATTTTGAGCTGCCAGTTTGCCGCAGTTCTCAAGAAGGTTTTGACTCCGTGGGCTGGCACAAACGTTCGCACCGCGGGTGGTCATCTGATTACTCCTCTGGGCATGTGCACGGCCAGAGTTCAAATTCAAGAATCAACATTTGTGGTAAGCTGCCTTGTTCTGAAAAGCTGTTCGCGTGACCTGATTCTGGGCGTAGATTTCCTTCGTGAATATGGCGCAATTATTGACCTCCGGAATTCTAAGGTCTCGTTTTCTACTGAAAAAGCAGTGGCCCTCAGCGGTGCAAAGCGACCACTCAATGTGCTTCGAGTTTATGAGGACAGTGTCACTGCCACCCCGAACCAGCACCTTCGTTAATGTCAAATGCAATGCCCTTAACGATGGTGACGCAATAGCCGAAACTAACGTATCGTTACTGTTGACACAAGGAGTCTGCGTGGCCCGCAGTTTGATACATCTTCACCGTGGTCATTCCAAGGTACTTGTTACAAATTTTTCGCACGAGTATCGGCACCTTTTTCGTGACACTTCCGTAGCTTTCGCCGAACGCATATCTGATGTCTCCGAGTGCTTGTCCGCAGAAACCGTGCCACCGCCCACATCCCTCGACAATCTCGATGTCAGCTCAGAGCTATCGGTCAGCCAGCGCGACCAGCTGTTTTCATTGTTACTCGAATTCAAAGAGTGTTTTGCATCGTCGTCAAAAGTGAATCAAACTCCCATCGCCAAGCACCAGATCGTGACGTTCGATAATGTGCGCCCAATCCCTTACAAAAATGGATATTGAATTTCTGTTACCCACGTAATGTGTTTTTGATGAGTCATCAACCACTCAAAGGAGATTCAAGATTAGATGTGTTTTAACATCATATCCGCAGCAGACTTTCCTTTGAGATCACACATGAAGTTTTGTGCTTGGAAAACGCAACAGTATTTTTGGGTAGGATATAATGTGGAAATACATTGACTTTCTCAAATGAGGAAATGTATACATCACTAAGTGAATATATATTATTTCTTTGTTAACTGCACACTTTCAGAGCCCTATGTTTTTATTTCTGATTAGCATATGTAGGATGTTGCCTAAGAAACAATTTTTATGTGTTTTAACATGAGATCCGCAACAGACTTTCATTTGAGATTACGCAAGAAGTTTTATACTTGGAAAACAAAACAGTATTTTTGTATAGGAGCTAATGTGGAAATACATTGACTTTCTCAAATGAGGGAAATTATACATCACTAAGCGAATGTATATTCTTTACTATGTTTTCATTTCTGTTTAGCATGCACTGTAAAAACAAAAACAACTTTTTGGACAGTTGTTTCATTCAAAACACGCTTACACCCTGCGTCTTGGGTGTTTGTGCCATTGCAAATCACTTCTTGCTAAGCGAATGGGTGCTGTGGTTGGACAATATGCTTGAGGGTGTTACGGGCAAGGATATTGTTGTGTACGCGAACCGACGAACTGCCACACCGCCTCCAAGCTAACGGACGCAAGGCCGCTCCATTTCCAATGCCTCCTTGCACCTGCGAGCAGGCCGTTTTGGAGAGACCAGCAGGGGCCCCCGGCCTGCGCCGACGACGACGCGCGGACGTAACCCGAGCCGTGCGTTGACTCGGAACTGGACCGTCCTGGGAGCATGTGCGCGACCAGGGAACGAGAAGCAATGCCTTCTTTATAATGCATGATATTTTGCGTTTCTTAAGCTTTCGAGCTCCTTGCTCTGCGTATAGATTAGCCGAGCTCTCAGTCATCGCAACGCTTCCCGAAATGTTTAGATACAAATAAGATTTAGTTACCAGTAAAATAGTGTTGGCGCTGCTGCGCTTGCCGGTATTGAAGCTTGGTCGCACTTTTTTCCTTAAAGGTTCGTGCTACAGCTCCGTGTTCAGCGAAAATTACGCCCAAGGTAGCAACCACCGAAGAGCCAGCGCTGATAAATTTGCCAGCGATGCCAAACTCGACATGTTAAATGACTGAAGTGGTCAAAATAGTGCGCATAGGTATCTAGAACATTAGATGCAAGTTCTAAAGGTCAAGAAGTTGTAATTTTTAGAGCAGCCGGAATGGCCTGTACACTTCGAAACATGCTTCGAAACATTGTCCCAATCTTATGAATGCAGTCCAGACATAAGAAGCAAATACGTTACCAACATTACCACCTTCCCGAGTGGCCGAGTGGTTAGCGTAGAAAGCTACGGTATAAGAGGTACCCAGTTCGAATCGCGCCAGCGGTGCAGTTTTTTTTTTCGCTTAGTTTTAATTTTTTTTTATTTTTTAGCATTTTTAATGTAGTTGAGGTGCTTCGCTACGTTTTAGCTTTTACTTTTTATCCAAAAGTGCTCATTGGTCAACACTCATGAACAACACACAAGAAATGCACACATTAGGTACCAACCAGAAACACGGTGGCCAACTTTCTTGTGAAACTCATCAAAAATGCATCAAGAAAATGTATAGAAATGTTAATGTGCATGATGAGGAATGTAATTACAGTTTAATCAGAAACTCATTAAGCTTTTCTGTAAGGGATCCGCCAGCACCCCTACCGCGTCTCTTCGACCGAGCGCGAAGTTATTAGGTCACAAGTCAAGGAAATGCTCGAAGATGAGGTTATCCAGCCTTCCAATAGCCCGTGGTCCTCCCCGGTCGTTCTAGTTAAAAAGAAAGACGGCACGTTACGTTTTTGCGTCGATTACCGCAAACTGAACGCCGTAACCAAGAAGGATGTCTACCCCTTGCCGCGGATTGACGACTCTCTCGACCGCCTTCGGCGTGCAAAGTATTTTTCGTCCGTCGATCTAAAAAGTGGCTACTGGCAGATTGAGGTCGATGAGCGAGATCGTGAGAAGACGGCCTTCGTCACACCCGACGGCCTTTACGAATTTAAAGTTCTACCTTTCGGCCTGTGTTCCGCGCCGGCCACATTTCAGCGGATGATGGACACAGTCCTCGCCGGCCTTAAATGGCAGTGTTGTCTAGTCTACCTAGATGACGTGGTGGTCTTCGCAGAATCATTTGCACAACATCTTCAGCGCCTGCGGTCAGTACTCGAAGCCCTTCGATCCGCTAACTTGACACTTAAGCCACAGAAATGCCACTTTGGCTACCGAGAGCTTAAATTTCTCGGCCATGTCGTCAGCGCCGCCGGCGTGAAGCCCGACCCTGACAAGATTGCTGCTGTTGCGGAATTTCCGATTCCACGTGACAAGAAAGCTGTTCGCCGATTTCTCGGCTTGTGCAGTTACTACCGGCGTTTTATCGATAACTTCGCTGATCTCGCTGAACCGCTGACTCAGCTCACCCGGGGAGACACCCCTTTTGTTTGGACGCACGAACAAGAAGCTGCTTTTGCCGAGCTGCGTCTCCGCCTCCAATCGCCGCCTGTTCTGGCCCATTTCGATGAGCAGGGGGAGACAGAAATACACACCGACGCCAGTAACATTGGCCTTGGGGCGGTTCTCGTGCAACGTCAAGAGGGTGTTGAACGAGTCATCGCCTATGCCAGCCGTACTTTATCCCGCGCCGAGACGAACTATTCAACTACTGAAAAGGAATGCCTCGCCATTATTTGGGCTGCTGCGAAATTTCGCCCCTATCTTTATGGTCGCCCATTTAAAGTTGTCACTGACCACCATTCTTTGTGTTGGCTGGCCAACCTGCGTGACCCATGCGGCCGCCTGGCGCGATGGAGCCTTCGCCTACAGGAGTTCGATCTCACTATTGTTTATAAGTCCGGACTTAAGCATGAAGATGCTGACACGCTCTCCCGCGCGCCTGTCGAGCTCGCTCCACCAGACACGGATGACGCTGACAGTTTCCTCGGAGCTGTTGATGCTTCAGATATGTCACATCAGCAGCGTGCAGATCCAGATTTACGAGCACTGATTGATTATTTAGAAGGTCAGCCAGCCACCATACCTAAGTGCTTTTCTCGGAGCCTCTCAACTTTCTGCCTGAGAGGTGGTGTGCTTTATAAGCAGAACTCTAGATCCGAGTCAAGAACCTACCTCCTCGTGGTACCCACAGCTCTGAGAGAGGAAATCCTTTCCGCGTGCCACGATGAACCAACATCTGGCCACTTGGGCTATTCTCGCACACTTGCTAGGATACGACAGACATTCTACTGGCCCAACCTTGCCACTGTTGTTAAGCGCTATGTCAAGAGCTGTCGGCAATGTCAGCGTCGGAAGGTTCCGCAATCAAAGCCTGCGGGCCTCCTCATGCCCATAATACCACCACGAGCACCATTTGATCAAGTCGGCATGGACCTTCTCGGTCCTTTCCCTCGGTCCTCTGGTGGCAACCGTTGGATAATCATCGCCACAGACTATCTGACTCGCTATGCCGAGACCAAAGCGTTACCTAGTGGTACAGCGTCTGAAGTTGCCCATTTCTTTGTACACCAGATCATACTACGGCACGGTGCTCCTACCTGTATTATTACTGATAGAGGGACTGCCTTTACTTCAAAAATGATGGCCGAAGTCTTTCATCTCAGTGGTACGGCGCATCGAAAAGCTACTGCTTACCATCCGCAGACCAATGGGCTGACGGAAAGGCTTAATAAGACCATCGCGGATATGCTGGCGATGTACGTCGACGCCCAGCACAAGACTTGGGATGCGATCGTACCATATGTGACGTTCGCATACAATACGGCAGTCCAAGAGACCACACGTTTCACGCCGTTTCGCCTCGTTTACGGCAGGGAGGTTCGGACGATGCTGGACGCAATGCTCCCTTACCAAACAGATACCGAACTTTGTTCTGACGCCGAGCAGTTTGCCCAAGATGCTGAGCAAGCACGCCAACTAGCACGCGTCCACATCACCCAGCAACAAGACAGGGATTCACGCCGGTACAACCTCCGCCACAGACAAGCTTCCTACAACACCGGGGACCAGGTCTGGGTGTGGACTCCTGTTCGACGCCGCGGCCTTTCAGACAAGCTAATTTGCCGCTACTTCGGACCGTATAAAATCGTGCGACGCATCAGTAACGTCAATTACGAGGTGCTCCCGGATGGATCAGAGCACACAGGCCGTCGGCTACCTCGTCCAGAGACAGTTCATGTCTTGCGACTGAAGCCGTACTTTGCACGGTGACTGACAAACTACATCTACAAACTTTTTTTTGAGGGGGGGAGGTTGCTTTTGTACGCTTGTGTGCACGTGTAACTGTGTGCGTTACGCTTAAGGAGGGAGGAATGCCAGGGGGCGCTCAGAGTGAAAGACGACGTTGAAGTGAATCGGCTCCGGACTCGCAGGACGTACCTGAACCTTGGACCGTGTGATTCTACCTGTACCGGCTCTGTTAATCTGCCCCCTGTCGCCAACACCGTGACAATATTATATATATATATATATATATATATATATATATATATATATATATATATATATATATATATATATATATATATTTCATCTGCATTCTCCCACATCGTCACCCATCATGATCTTCTTTCTTCTCCCCTTCCCCAGTGCAGAGTAGCAGGCCAGATTTGAATTATTCCGGCCAACCTCCCTGCTTTTCCTTTCAATAAATCCATCTATCTATCTACGAATGTATTCAAGAATCCCCATGCAGGTATTCCAAATAGTGTCAGTCGGTTCAAAATCGGGCGGCCAGATATACCTCACTTAATTGCTCCCTTCATGCCAGCATCTACAATCTCGCAGTCACCTACACTCTTGTAAAAACAAACACTCGTCCCTGTGTGTCAGGCAAGTTTTTCCAGACGTTTCTGTTAGCCTTCTGACCGAAGAGGATGCAAATAACTATCAATTCTTGAGATCGGTCATAGATTAAGACAGAGTCGTGAATATAAAAAATAATGTAATATACGAAGCGCCCCGGAGATTTTTAATCACATCGCAATGCATCCTATAGTTGGAAACCTTGAATTTCGCTCACCTCATCGCTTACGTGCCCAACAAGGCTCTCCTGAAGTCGTGAAGCTTCCCTCTCCATGGCTGCCTTTGCAGCCGCAACTGCTGCCGGCGGCCGCTTTGTGGACGCGCTTTCAGCACCAGGACTTGACCGCGCATTCGGCACAGCCTGAGCAGCGCCTACACTGTTGTTGTCCCTTGCCAGGGCCCCCTGCGCGCCGCTAGATCTTCGGCGTTGCTTTTCGTATTCTTCACAAGTCTTGAACTCGTGGACGGCATTACACTTTAAGCACGTGATTTGTTGGCACAGCGGACAGATTAGTTGCTGCATGCTCACACCAACGTAGGCTACGAACGGGCATCCGGGTTTAGCGCACTCAGCCTGAATCTCGTCCTCTTCATCGGGAAACTGAGAGGGGAGACAAACCTGGAGTAAAAAAACAAGCACAATCAGCTGGTGAGCGGTAATACTCAGATTGGCGGCGCCAATCAGCCAAGGACGGCGGAAAAGCACTAATTACGTATACGCTTTCCCCCCTTGGGGATAAAGATCTCTCATCTTCCCCTTTAAAGTCGACTGTCCACCAAGGTCGCCGCGGTGGTACTTCTAGACCACTGTAGCGGTAGTTACATTATCACAATAGAGATATTAGAGAGTTTTAGCTTACCGTGATCCGCGATCCGCTACTGGGATCCTCCACTGCGCGTTCCACTGCGCATGCCCAGACCTCCCTTGACGCCGACAGATGGCGCCACATTCCCGACGCGGAACACAGACCTGCCGCTTCGAGACCAATCAGCTTGACCGCCCCGCCCACGCGCGGTAGAGAGCCACGGTGGCGGATCGCGGATCACGGTAAGCTAAATATCTCTATTTAGCTTACAGTGATCCGCGATCCGCCACCGTGACCCGCTACCATGCGTGGGCGGGGCGCACAAGCTGATTGGTCCCGACGCAGCAAGTCTATGTGCCGACATCGAGTATGTGGCGCCATCTATCGGCGTCAAGGTTTCTGAGCATGCGTAGTGAAACGCGCGGTGGCGGTTCACGGTAGTGGATCGCGGATCACAGTAAGCTAAAACTCTTATTAATGGCGCCAGCATCGCGGCAGCACGAGCGCCGCCGACGGCTTCGTGATGGAGCCCGCAGGATGCATCCGCGCTCAACGATTCCCGAGTCCGCATGTAGACCATTTACAAAGGCTCGGTGACTATAACTTTAAATGCGGATCTTGTGCAAGGCAGACAGCATGCGTGTTTTCTTCGCACGGCACTTGCATGTCAGACCCATGCGATGCACGCGCTGCATCTTGCCTCTGCTTTCAGGTTTCTGCAATATTATGTTCACGTTACCTGCCAGAACCTAGCCCGTTATAACGAACTTACGCTCTGCACACAGCTGCACTATGGTTTTCAGGGTCGAAATTGGCGCTTAATGTGTGCGCGCGACAACTGCCCCCGATATGTACTGAGCGTCTGGTGCGCTCGCATTGAGGCTATACATTTGTCTGACGATCCCCGAAATGT
This sequence comes from Amblyomma maculatum, assembly GCF_055883805.1. Taxonomy (NCBI): domain Eukaryota; kingdom Metazoa; phylum Arthropoda; class Arachnida; order Ixodida; family Ixodidae; genus Amblyomma; species Amblyomma maculatum. Next base: position 170,204,818 of record NC_139346.1, on the reverse strand, counting down.
GGAACAAGATCGTATTTGTCAGCTTTTTCTTCCGCCTGGAGCTCTCGCTACGATTGGAGCAGCCAAAAAAAGAGCCCATAGCTATTTTAAGGGGTGGTTGCAAGCGATTTAACACGACAGGAGGTGATGGTCAGGGGGAACTAGAGTCGGTGGTTCGTAGCATGGCCGACTGGTATTCCGAGATTCCCGAATGTTACGTCGGTGCGGGACACGTATACTTTGTTGCGTAGGTTGAGATCTTCAGTATATAGACAATACTTTTGCCATTTCCAACAACTCCAGCCTCTATCGTGATCCCCTGCACTGCACCCCTCCCCTATCTTCTCGTCCCTCAAGATTCTGAACAAAGGCAACCAGTGACCTCGGCGTAGTCTGCTGCATTTTCAAGGCGACAGAACGAAGCGACACCTGTTTCCAAGTGATGTGGGATCATGACAAGGTGCACGCGCTTTCAAATTGAAATTCAATCTTTGGAATACTTTATACACAAGTTACACGCTATCGAAATTGTCACGGGTTGAGCTAATAACAACCCGCTGTACCTACATTCACTGCAACCGTTGCTTCTGTTATACCTGTAACCTAAACAACGAGGTACACAAGACCGGCAAAACAAGGAATTATTCTGCGTCTAATAACAGTAGTGTCCGTTCCGTGGACGTGACGCCAAAATTTCCCTGCAGCTATCTCTCAGACGTCGGCCAGATAATTAATTTTTAAAAAAAATTGTTAACTTCGCAAGACTCCCCGCTGTAGGGCGTAGGGGAAGCCAGAAATGCAAGGAATAAAAAGAGGGGGCACGGCTAAAGGTGGCAACAACGCACAAGCGAGGACAATTCGCGCCCGTATGTACAACCTGATGTTGGTACTGCTCGCAGGTGAGGGTGCCGTGAATGGCTTTGCACCGCAGACAGGTGGTGTGGCGGCACTTGTAACAGGGCAGTTCAGTCGCACTGGCGTCCACCAGTTTCTCGTAGCCGCAGTCTTCAGTGGCACAAATGGCGAGCACTTTGGGACCACCTGCGGCGGGCAGCTGTCGAGCCTGGTCAGCGTCCGAGGACGAGTTCTAGAAAACGGAGCAATAGATATAAACGAAAAAAAAAAAAACTGTGCATCCGGTGTGAGGGTAGCCTGCAGTCGTTTACGGATATGTCAAGAGAAGTACTAATTTCCTAATGTTGAACATGAGTATTCGGTCAGTGCATGGGCAGTGAAAGCGCTTATATCCCACAGCAGGTCTCACTGGAGGCTCGTTAAGCCATTCGTTTTTTTCTAAAAAGCTTTCCATACAAAAAGCGCTCAAGACTTGTTAATATTAGTTGGGAGCTTATTGGTACAAGGACGCCTATAAGGCCAAATTGCGCCAGAGTGATGTTCAACTTCCGGTATCTTACGCAAACCTTATCTTAGGGTATATGGGTATCTTAGGTGGGTCAGAGAAATAACTCGTATTAGTGACATTCCAGTCGAAGAAGAAGAAATAGGCGTGGCCAGGCCATGTAGAGCGAAGAGAGGACAACCGATGGTTATCCTCTCCTGAGCATCCGGCACCTGAGCACAGCTGGCCTTTCAGCAACCAATCCTGCCTCATATGTCACATGGACGCAGGGAACTCATCATCGCTCACTTCTGGACTTCATAAAATCAGCCAACCTTTTTCCAGTCATTTATTCATCCTTCATCTCATTTCCTACTGATGCCCTGAGGCAATAAATATCGATTAAAAAAAGATAACCGATGGTCGCTTAGAATAACAAATTGGATTCCAAGGGTAGAAATGCATAGTAGGGTTTAGCCGAAAGCCGAGGGGGGGGGGGGGGGGGAATTAAATTTGCAAGGGTCAAGTGGATGCGGATAGCACATAACCGGGTTAATTGGATGAATATGGGAGATGTCTTCGGCTTTCAATCACGTTTTTCTTGCAACATCTTCAGCCTTCTGGAGTGTGAAACTGGCTCCTGTGAACGAGGTGGGGACATCGACACCAGGTCCATAGCTTCTGTGCCTAGCCGTAAGTGAAGGCAGTTGCTGTCCCCGCTTCACTGCTTCAGCATAGTTGTAATTAGCTTGGAGACGGAAAAGTTTTCTAGCCTCAGGGTATGGACGGAGTGTGAAAAAAATGTGCTAATAAATGTTAGAACGATATGCTTTTTCTATCTCTGTATTGTTTCTCCTCGCTATGATTCTGCGGGCTGCACAATTACTCCTTGCGCAGCAAGTTCTATCTTTGCACCTGTGCTCAGTAGCAGTTCCTGCTTAGAAATAACGCCCACCGTATATTTAAAGGTGCGGTAAAAAGTCGCTTGCACATAAAATCCACCAAGGTTGTGTAGAGATAGCTGTTTAAGGGAAGCTGAAATGCTTGTTTGACATTTTTCCTAGATGCGCGCATTAGAATATATGAAATCTGTAGATTAAGCTCCCGAAATGATTTCGCGGTACGATATAAAGTTATGACGTAATTTACTATTAAATTTGCGACAAGTCTCAGGTCTCTCCTCACAACACTGAAGCAGCGTGGTAAAACTAGACAATGACGTCATTAGGGGTGACATTTATATTTTCAACATCTTTCGCCCAATTCTTTTTGCGAGTCAGCCGATGTCGCCAAACGACGCCTTGCGACCTTTACCATCGTTGGCGTTGATCTTTTTCCTCATATCAAACGTTTCCGCGTTGGAAATGCATCATCTCTAGAGATGACGTCATCACTGGTGTTTCCACTTGTCACCGTGTAGTGCGAAGAAGCCTGAATGCCAAAATAGTTTTATTTAGTGATTACGTCGTGAATTTAAACGCTAGCACAAAACGGCTTCGCTTGAATAAACCTTAGCCTTCACACATTCGACTACTTTAATTCAGTTGAATTGTAAAATCTCTTGTTTCAACCGCTTTGCACTTCATCGATATCTACCAAAAGGTCTCTAGTCCCCTCTTTCTTCGCTTTGTAATTTTTGCCAACGCAATTCTTCACGGTCTTTGCGATTACAAGAACAAGTTTGGCACTAGCTCGTCAGTTACAGAGTGAATGCCGAAAAACTAAGAAAGGTTGCTGCCGATACCTGTGCTGCTATCTGTTCCGGTACGCTTTCCAGGTTTAACCGGTACGACCCCTTTTAAGAGAGCTGATCAGAAGGAGTTTTCTTGTTGCCCGTATGATTCGATTTCTTAGTCGGTAGCTGGGCAGCATGGTCATCTACCATGAAGCCCGACCTGGGAATGTGTCATATACACTAACAGTACGCAGCTACTTTTACATATATGTGAATGCCAGCTAGGCTGACAGATATGCACAGTGTTCACCCTCGCTGCCTTCGAATGTGACAAAAAAATGCGATGACAGGACAGGACAGTTGGAAGAAAAAGAAAAAGATGGGGAGAGAGGGGATAGGAAATGGGAGCTGCCGATTTCCACCGGGTGGGTTGGTCAAGCTGAGGCAAAAGTGGAGGTTTGCTTTTACCGAGGGACCATCAATGTCCAAGCACTCCAAGGAAAGACTATATGCCCCTACACGAGTATGTAACACAATTTGTAATTTCGATTTGTTGTGCTAGCGCTGCTCCCCCTTGTTGTGCTGCAAGTTTTAAATAGGCCTATAGCTAGGCTATCATTGTTATCGCCTTTTGCCTCTGCCCTTTGGCACTGCTTACGCATTGTCGAAAGCACAATAAACAAACAATATTCACAACACCAAAGTAACCACATTTTCGACAAAGAAACTACGATGTTTTTCTGCTCACCTGTACAGGCGGTGGTGCCTTCGGTGTCACTGCACTAGTTGATGGCGCGTACGTTGCCCTAGGACTCTGACAGGCGCCCTCGAAAGAGGGGCTTGAAGACTTCGACGGTGAAAACGGACCTCCCATTTCAGCGCTTCCACCTTTATTTGCAGTGGCCCCTGGAGAGAAGCTACCGCCTATCGGGCTCCTATCTCCCGTGCTTGGCGAGCGAGGAGTGCTAGGTACTGACTGTCGCTGGGCCTTATATTTGGCGCAGTTTAGGCCTTCGTGGGAAGCTCTACAACTGGGGCAGTTCATGTGGCCGCACTTGAAGCACTTCACAAATTTCTTGCCCGCTATCGGGTACAGAATTGCGCCGCATGTCTCCCATCCGCAGAACATTTTTTCCTCCTCCATGACTCGGCTGGTATTGGATGAAGAGCGTCGTGCCCTGCAAAAGGAGAAAAAGTAGACCGTTCGCACTAAATAAACACAAAATCAGTTCTCATGTTTCTATAGGCAGTATTTGCAGCACGGAGTAGTTCCCTCTCTCCTAGTGATGCAATTCCAAGAAGCCAGATACCCCAACAGATCTTTCCGCTCTCCTGCAACTTTTTCAATCGCTAGCAGGAAAAGGAGTCGTCGTCTGTACACAATCGAAAGTGAACCGAACAGGTTTGGTTTAGCTTATGTTGAAAGTCCCAGAGTGATTCTGGCATTGAGAGACACTGCAATGGAGGGCTGTGGAAATTTCGACCTACTGGGGTTCACTGACGTCGCATATAGCGCACGGGTGCCTTGCTTTTCGCTTCCATCGAAAAGCGGCCGCCGCAGCCAGCATTAGATTCAGATTACTGGGCTCAGCATTCCAGTGCCGTAACCCCTGCATCATCGCGCGGAGCAGTATCGAACCTGATGTACGCACGCATAGTCCACAATAAGAACGTTTCCAGAGACTTACAGCGGCAAATTTATGCAGTATATATATTCCTTATTTATGCTTTAGTCGGTCAGAAAATTGTATGATTATTTTGTGACTCATTTTTTATATATCCAGAGAGTTTGAGGCTATGACCCACGTTGCATTCACCCTTCAGCCTGCGGATGCTACTATAGTCCTGATCCAAGCTGTCGTTCGCCAGAAATTCGCGAATGTGGGCCTCAATGCGAACGCAAGCCTCAACTATGGTCAGCTGTCCGCATAGCCTTCTCTCCAAACCCCCGTTCCAGTGGTAGCTGCTGCGGCTCCTACTGAGCCCTTCCGATCCAATAGCGCTACCGCTACCGCAACCGGGAAGAGTAACGAATCTCGGACCACCGACCCATCTGCTTCAACTACTCAGGCGTCGGCCACATTCCTCGCCATTTCCGCAGCCGTTCGATCTTCCGCCACCTCGACCTCGCTATACTATCCTGACCTCAGCGCCGACTGCGGACCACACCCGTACTCTCTCCGTGATACGCCTTCTTGTGACTTCAACTGGCCAGCCCCACGCATGTCCAGCCGCCATGGAGGAAGGAAAGAACTTCCAGCCGCTCACCGTCTCCCCAGACCCGGCGCCCTCGCCCTCCCCAACCTCGCCGTTCATCGTGCCCCCGCTTATCTGGCTCTCGTCCGGAAAACTGACCAATGCAGCGTCCGGAGGTGACGCTACATTGACGACCCAGCTCAAAAATCCTCTGCCGACCCTCGCTCATCGCCACAACCTTCTAGATATCTGCGTGGATGGTGTACCTGTTACCGCCCTGATGGACACTGGTACCCAAATTTCAGTCCTCAGCTCTTCGTTTCGCCGCCGTCTCAAAATGATTGCTACGCCCGCTACTTCACCAGCCGTTCGTGTCGCCGATGGAAGCGTCGCTTCCGTCTCGAGACTGTGCACTGCACATGTAAGCATTTGCAGTCGCACTATACCCCTGTGCTCTTCACTGTCATCGACCGCTGCCCTTACGATATGATCCTTGGTATCGACTTTTTAACGGCCCATTATGCCCTGGTTGATTGCTATACTGGCCTTCTTCGCTTAGGCCTGCCTTTCTGCCCCGAGTACACAGATATCAAGCCCCATCTCCAGTCCACCGAGTTTGTTCGTCTACCGCCCGAAGCTGCCATCTATGTTCCGTTGGCCCCGATTCCCGCCATGCCTGATGGTACATACCACTACTTGCCCAATCACTGTCTTTGTTCTCCGCCGTAATGTCATCCTCCCTTAGATCGTCGTGACCATCACGGGTAACTGCACCTATCTTTCCTTCCTTAACTTCAGCAGCTCGACACAAATTTTACCCCGTGGCGTTGCACTCGCTGGCATGTCTCCCTTGGCTTACTGCGAAATTGCTGCACTCACGCCTGTGCCTCCGTCTCGGCCGCTCGTATCGGCTTCTCCTCGTTCGACCCTTTTTTGCTCCCTGGATAGCAACGGGTTTGACACCTCACCAAGCGAGTGCGGTCTTTGACCTTTTGTTTTCCTACAGCGACATATTTGATTTTGGGGACCCACCTTTGGACCAGACATCAGTCGTTACCCATCGCATCAATATGGGTGATACAAGCCCCATTCGTCGGAGGCCTTATCGAGTCTCATTTGCTGAGCACCACGTGATACAGAAGGAGATCGGCATGATGCTGGCGAGCAATAATATTGAGACTTGGGGGTCTCCTGTCATTTTAGTCAAAGAGAAAGACCAAACTTGGAGATTTTGTGTTGACCGCCCCTAACCTCCTTCAAAATATTACGATGCACACTCCGAAGTAGTCGCAACAGTTCGCCTTCAGCGACACACTCCTAGGACAAACAGCCTAGCTTCAGCGTCGTCGTTCCTCACGACACCAGCACATCGTCGTCTGTGATACTGCGTACCGTAACATGGGATATCCTTTCCAATTGACGCGACTACTCTTATGTCCAAACGCAATCGTAATTTGCGACGTTAGCCACTATAGGTCTACAGACACTTGGGGCATGTGAATGTTAGGACATTTCTAATAGCGAATAAATATCTCAATTCCTTATGTAAACAAATCAAGCATTAAATGTCAAAAACTATTGCACACAAATCGAGTATGTTAACTTTTCGGATGCTTTTCGAATATTAGAATGAAGTCCTAACAGCGGCCGCCTTATCTTTTTTTCCACGGGTGTTCGAAAAACAGGGCCCACACGAAGCTGCACATGCGCCATCCTGTTACGATCACTATGCACGTGATGTATACGGTTCAGCGCAGTGACTTAATAGGACGGCATTAATAAGGCCAATACATGACCTCTAAAACTGAACGATGTTGCAGGAGTTAAGAAGAGTTCTGTAAACCTTGCTTGATTCCAGGTCTTGGAGGCCATGAATAAGTTATATCGCAGTTGTCGCCGATAGCGAATGGTAGTTCCTTTATGCACGCAACTTGAAGGTCATAGCCAAGATACTAACTTCGTGTTGTGACTTCTTGTTGAGTCTTTCAGCTGCTTTAGAGCTAAACTTCATAAGTTATAGAACTTTACCGCAACGTCGGCGGTGGTACATAAATATTGCGTGCGGCAGTGCGAATTCATCTTTCTCCTGTTTCTGCTCTGCCTGTGCGCCTGCGTCTACACATTTCATGTGTTGTGTTAGACACCTCCCATGACAGACTACTGAAATCTTAACTACGAATATTATCAGTTGTTGATTTCATTATTGTCGATCTCTGGGTGATTGACAGGTGCGAATGACATCTTATGATCCCATTTTCTGATCACGCGAAGCACAAGGCAAGAAAGACTTCCGCCTTAAAACAGCAATGTAAAATTCCGAGCAAATGCAGTCGCCGGTGCAAGGGCCCTTCTCTAACTTTGCTGCTAATTTCACATTACCTCGTCGTTCTGAGAAACGCTTCTTACTGGCATTCTAGTCGAACTCGAGAAGAAATGAGCGTGGGCAGGACATTTTGTGAAGGCAGGATAACCGATGGTCGTTAAGGGCAATGCACAGCATTGTTAAGAAAGGCGAGTTTAGCAGCTAGGAGGTGGGTGGAAGTCGGGTGGGTGGATGAGGTTAGGAAGTTCGCGGAAATCAGGCGGCCGCAGCAGCAGGTACAGCCTTTGTCAAAAGTGTAGAGCCCAGGGAGTCTATTTCTGAGCCACTTCGTGCGGCTTGTAATTCGTGTCCAGTGTTCCGAATTTCTTGATGCCGAGAAGAGTTTTTGTTCTACCCTCTCCTATGGCAAGGACCTCCACTAATGCTAAGACTGTGTTAATTTAAATGTGGGAGAGAATGCTGCCTTGCAGCCGCGGATGTAGTCTGGCTTTTCATGATGGCATCAATTTGGTATTATAACGCCGCATATAGCCGACACGCACCTCCCATGCGTCATGCACTGAGCGCAGCTATGCGGACTTGCCGCCAGATGGCGCCACCAATCAACCCAATCGCGCTCGCTAACTAGCGCTTCGCCACAGTGGTTGCGTGAGACGCGGCGAAGTGTGCACGATGGTAAACGAACGTTGTGAAAGATGAGGTGGCTGGGTGGCTGACTGTTTTGCATACAAGCCCCAATAACTTAGTTTTGTTATATTTGCCTCATGTTTCGCCGAGCTCGTCTTTTTTCGAGGGCAGAATATGACAAACTGCTTGTCTTTTCGGTATCGTTTTCTTGCTTGATCTGTCTATTATTTCCATGAAAGTTGCATGCAGGAGCAAGCAAAACCTGGTGGCTTCTATTTATAAGAACGGCAAATGAAAGAGGATCGATTTCCATTTTTTCTTGCAGCCGTGTTCCTTCCGCTTCATGGAGCTGCATTATGTACCAATAAATAAATGTAGGTTTAACCATCGCGAAATAACCTGTTCATTTCGCGGAAGGCGAAATGAAAAGGCGGAAAAACCAACAAAGATCTGAATTGTATTTGCAAACTATCCATACAGAAAGTTTGATTAGTACGATGTCCCATATGTCATTCAAGCACTTAACTGAGAAAAGAATGGCTTCGAAGAGATAAATAAAATAGACAAGAAACCTTCTGCACTCGGTTTTAGAGCATGCAAGCGCGCGCATGAAAATTCATATCGTTCCGACTGATGCAAATGTATAGACATTGAAGAGTACACAATGACAACCTTTCTTATGCACACATGCAAGCTGCTTACTGGCACAGTCATGCACATGTTATTTATCGGCTCAACAATGCTTATGCTTCCTAGGCGCCCACCTGTGCAAGCATGCTCTCGCATGCAAATGCGAAGTGATGAAACCATACACTGCTGCATATATACATGCTGTAGTGTGGTAATCTTCATCGATATAACCACTGACATGCGTCGCGTGCTGCCGCTCTCAAGGACGAAGAAGTTGTTCGCTGCCTTGCTCTTTCGCCACGCCTGGCGCTTCGCTGCGAGTCTCCCCTGAGCGGCTGGAATCACCTGGGTTCACCGAATAAACACACCCCTACAATTGGTGCAGGTGCTGCTGGGTACGTTCCCATCCACCCTGGAACTTAGAAGCCGCACGTTGACCACTGCTTCCACCATGCCAGACGAGACCACCTCGACATCGGCGCCCCTACCAACCACGGTACTGCGTTCTGGCGTTCTACGGCAGCGTGATTCATGCCTCTTCAGTGGCACGGCTGACCAAGACGTCGACGACTGGTTGTCGGCGTATGAACGTGTCAGCAGTTATAACAGATGGGACGACACTATTAAGCTAGGTAACGTAATCTTTTACCTGACCGACGTGGCGAACCTCTGGTTTCGCAACCATGAGGCAGACCTGCCATCTTGGTCTGCATTTAAGAAGAATTTTTCGGAAGTGTTTGACCGTCCTGCAGTTCGCAAACTCCGAGCAGAACAACGCTTGCGTGAGCGCACACAGCATGCCGAAGAGTCATTCACAAGTTATATAGAGGACATCGTTGACCTGTGCAAACGTGTCGACCCAGTAATGTCCGAAGCGGCTAAGATCGGACACATCTTGAAAGGTATCTCCGAGGACGCGTGTCAGATGCTCTGGCTGAAAAATCCTGCCTCCGTCAGTGAAGTGATTAAACTTTGCCAGAGCTACGACGAGCTTCGAAAGCAGCGCGCTTCTACCCGGCGGTCCGGTTTTAGAGACGACACCATTTCTACACTAGCACTGGGTGGTTCTACTTCATCTGAGGACAGCCCTTTGATTCAACAGATAAAAGCCTTCGTTCGCGAAGAGGTCGCCCGCCAGCTATCCCTGGTCCCTCAATTACAAGACACTGGTCGCCTTGTTCCTGACATGGCTCCGTCTTTGGCCCCTACCATACGGCGTGCCGTGCGAGACCATATCGCTGATGTCCTTTCGCCCAGTTCCGTGCTCTCGCCCAGCCCAGTGCTTCCGACCAGCCCCGTGCCACCGCAAGTAACGGCACCACTAACGTACGCCCAAGTTGCGGCCAGGCCGCTAATGCCAACCGCACCTGTTTCCTACCAGGCCGCCCCTTCCAACCATCCTTCACCATCGCCTGGGTCGGCGTTCCATATCCGTATTCCAAGGGTACGCCAACGCCCTACGAACCCTTGGCGCACCGCAGACAACCGGCCAATTTGCTACTCTTGTGGGCTGCCGGGCCATGTAGCCCGCCTTTGCCGCCAACGCCTTCCACCTTCTTGCCCTGACCCCTGGAACTACACGTACGACGCCGACCAGCCCTCGCCGAGAACTCAACCCGGTTCCGAGTTCGTTCCTCGGGACAATCAAACGTATACCTCTCGCCGATCATCTTCCCCTCGTCGCCGTTCACCATCACCGCTTCCCCGACGTTCTACCGGCGCTGTTGAGGGAAACTAACAGTCGCAGTTCCCGGGGCAAGAACTGCGCTTGGTTCGAACTCTTCAAGTCCTCCGTCTTCTCCCGCAAACGTAATACAAGTGTTCGTCGACGGTGTCGCAATACTCGCTCTTGTTGACACGGGCGCTGCCGTATCCGTCATCAGTGAATCTCTTTGCCGTCGTCTTCGCAAGGTGACCACCGCACTACCCGACTTTTCGCTTCGCACCGCTTCATCCCAGCGCATTCATCCCTCAGCAGCGTGCACGGCCCTTGTTCTCATCGAAGACGTCTTATACACCATCGAGTTTATTGTACTGGCTCACTGCTCACACGACATCATCCTGGGCTACGATTTCCTTTCCGCTCATCATGCCGTTATTGACTGCGCCCGCGCGGAAGTTTCCTTTTTACCTCTTTGTGATACCGTCTTGTGTGACGTCCCTACCCAGCACCTCCACCAATTGTAGGGGTGTGTTTATGCGTCCACTGACATGCGTCGCGTGCTGCTGCTCTCAAGGACGAAGAAGTTGTTCGCTGCCTTGCTCTTTCGCCACGCCTGACGCTTCGCTGCGAGTCTCCCCTGAGCGGCTGGAATCACCTGGGTTCACCGAATAAACACACCCCTACAATGCATACACTTGCAGGTCCATGTATACAAAGTGATGCCACACCTACACGAAGAGAGAAAACGCATACGGTGCGAAGCAAGTTATTTGCAGAACAGTTCTGCCTTTTCGTTCCGCAGCTTATTACGGAAAACAGGAACCAGGAATCGATTCCCGCTCCGTCTGGTGCAGGCTAAACTAGACACGCAAGAGATCGACACGTAGGGAGATTGCGGGGTGGACCAGCGGTAAATTCGTTCTTACATCAGGAAGTTTATGACTGTATGTATTTGGGGTGAGTAGAATGGGTTGAACATAATCGTCTTGTTACTACATACAGTAAATTATCTAGATATAAGTAGCCCGTTTGTTTAGTTGACCCGACCGAGCAGGAAGTACAGTAAGATACGTACCAAAAACTCCGAAAATAAAATTTCATTCGCAGACTAACCTGAAGAAGACCAATTACAGGAGTTAATTGGCACATCATCGTACGTCTTTGAAAGGTATTGTCTTCATACAAAAAAAGGGACATAAAGTGTGCCCATTTAAATGTTTGCATGAGCATACCACTTTTCAAGCCTATCTTGTAAAATAAAGGCAGTCGCTCAGCTGGTTAGTCGTTCCAAGCCTGCCCTCAAATGTTTCCGATACCGAAAGCAGACATCTTAAATATACATCTTTATTCGAAAGAGAATTACATCATGTTTCACCGATACACCATCCAAAGTTGTACTACGTATACGCAAGCTACTTTACTGCATTACATTTTATAACCAAACATCTAAAAGCGCTGCACAGAAAAGAGGAAAAAAAAAGTATTTAATTATGCGTCATGTATACCCTTATATTTGGGCTAAATCTCGGAGAAAAGGGGTTTACGGCAATTCGAAACCTTCAGTGGTATGACGAATAGTCATCCAAGGAAAAAAGTAAAATCATATATTACGCATGAAGACAGGAAGCTCTTGCTTAGTTTTGTTCTTAGTGATCGATTAGAAATATAATACAATTTCCGGGGTTACGAGAGTTCTGAAGTTCTGAATATCGCTGCGTTGGTAATAGTAAAGGCTGAATCGTTAGGAATATTTCGGTCAACGCGGACGGCAGCATATGGAATAAACGTCCAGTAAACAACGATGTCAAGATGCTTGAAAGTTATCACAAACAGACTATATAGTGTGCCATCGGGCATCGGGCGTCACCACGGTTCAGAAAAACCCAAGTTAAGCACTACGGCAAAACAAAGGTGCACTGCAGCACTCAGGAGCAGATAACTGCACTCAGACCGAAAATTACTGAAATAATATTTATTTCCTAAAATTAACGCGCGGCGCCCGCTTTGTTTTAAGGCAAATGTGAACGCTCGACGTCCATCGCACCACAAATAAAAGCAGATATAGTCTATGGAGTTTAGAAAACACTAGAGTCATCCTGTATAACATTTAATGCATACAAAACCTGTATAACACAACTCTCATCTTGTACATTTGAGGGACTTATCCTGTCACGCGTTTTGACGCGTTGTACATTAAGGAATATATTAGTGTCACAAGAACTGAAGCTTGCATCGTGAGTAACCGCAGGCAAGTCGTACCGTCCAATGCTGCCAGGTTATGTCACACGTACGGAAGTAAAAAAATTTAAACAATTCCCTATTTGCATGGATACGTGCGCGAGGCATGGTTTGCCCGTGTTAAGCTTTGTTTATATTTTGCGTATGTGGCTATCATTACGGATCCTCGTTTGCGTATATGTATTTCGCAAATCGCTTAATGATTGGTTTAGAGGCCCTAACATTCCAAATTGCGACTTGAGGGGAACGATATAGTGGTGTTCTTTAAAGTGCACTGGCATAGCACAGTACACGGGCGCCTTGCTTTTCATTTACATTGAGCAGCGGCTGCAGAGACCGGGATCGACTGAGCCCCTGTCCATGGGTTCTGCAGGCGCGTCTTAACTGCTCAGCCGCAGCAGCGGGTGTGAGTCGCTTGATTATTAATCTTATTAATTCCTTGACTTCCCAATTGAAAAACGACATAATCGAGCCGAAAATACTAGATAATTTTTTTTTCTTCGTAAAGTCAGATTTTGCTGCTGTAGAGTATACATTTTTGTAGATCTCTCGTACTTTTCAAGTAGGGAGGCCTAGACCTGTACTGCTTTTTGCGTGGTATCCAGGTAAATTTATGATGTTCCATTAAAACGTTTTTATCACTAGAGGCTCAGGGACCCACACTTTTCTGTACTTTCTTTCGACCGGGTTGAGCCTCTCATGTCCCAAATTCATTAACCTAAAGTCGTAAGATACCACAATGTCAAAAACCACCCCGACTACGTACTATCAGTAGCAAAATTTTGCGTGATCTCCAGCGCGTGACGGAGCGATGAAAAACTGCATTGCTGCGCCATCTCTGCACCCAATAACGAGGATAACGGAAATTGCGTCTGAAGCATTCTTTACGTACGCCTGTCCTTTCTTCGCTAACAAGCATGTCTCAGGCTAGCATACCCGGGATCTGCTTTTGACGCTCGTTGCTACCGCGGAATCGATGTGTCACTATCTTTGCATAAGGCGTAGTGCGAAATGCGCCGGCGAACTCCCTCCATCGCGCCTGCCAAAGTAGACCGGCGGCGAATGTCACATAGCGCCTCGGCTGCATCCTTGATTCTGATAAGCGTTCACAGGAAACCACGCGACGGGGCATGCTTGATGGCGAAGAATGGACAAGGCGTGCGCAAAGTCCGTTTCGAAAGCAATTTCCTTTATTAATCTCGTCATCGGGCTCAATTGCGGCCGATGGCTCGGCAATGCAGTTTTCCTTCCCTCTGCCACACACTGGAGATCCCACCAACTTTTGCGGCTGACAGTGCACATATAAAGGCGCGCTTTAACGAAGCCATACAGATGTGCTACATGGCGTATAGCCCAGGCAGAAGAGAACATAGGTCAATATTGGAAGCGGGTTGGAAATACACTGGCCCTATGCAGGACCGGACATCGCCAACGTAGTACCAATATTGGGCGTGTGATCCGTGCTGCCTGTGAGGTAGCGCGTCCGATTCGCGATCCAAGGGTCTCGGCATTAACAACACTTGAGAAAACGAGAAAGGACAGAGACGAGCGGGAAGGTTACCCATAAGAAGGCATCGCTTTACTAACCTTCACCGAAAAAAAGATGAGAAAACAAGAAAATAAGTCGTGTAGAAAAAAAAAAAAAGTTCTGTGCGTGCTGCAAAAGCATAGACTAATCCGCAGGCACGACGTTTTTATGACACACAGTAGTGCCCGACAGGCCTCCAACGACGGTGATCGGGGAGGCCGCAGTCCAAGAATTCATCTTCGCAAGCGGGTGAAAACCCATCTGGTCAAATTCACGGCGTAGAGATCGCCTTCTGGCGCTAAGCTCAGCTCACGCGCAGAGGACGCTGTCTGTCGTTTCGTCAAACAGGCACCCGGCGTACGCGAAGATTCCAGACATAAACGACCGAGAAAATAATCAGCATTATACTCACCCCGCCTCTTTTCGATGGGAAGGAAAAGAAATGTTTACAAGCACCCGCGGAGTAAAATTTATTTTTTCGAACGAAGGTTAGATGACCCGTTCCGCAGATAATGGTCGAAACATGAGTCACCACGGCAGCGTACAAACGCTCATGGGAAGTAGTCGCTATGTTGTAAACATCTTAAGAGGCCAACTCGCTCGCCGACGCAAGTAAAGAAAAAATGTGTTTACCGTATGAAAACTAACATGTCAATACGCGGCGCTGAAAATCCTGCAACCAACTGCAGATCGAGACTAGTACTTTTTTTCTCATCCACTTCAATAACTGGGAAAGCATGGGTATGAATGCATTGTCAGTTTGTTGGGGTATAACTTCCACCGCTAGGAACTAAAGGCTTTTGCGAACCGGCATAATGTCTTAGGTTTAAGACGCATACGCAAGGAACACTGCTGCTAAGTCTCGCCTGTGGGCTACAAGAAAAAATGCCGTCAAATTTATCGGACCAATTCCAAGGAGCTATACAGAATCGGCATCACCTTTAAGCGACGTAGGGATCCAACACGGGCCTAACACAGCGATTAACGACACTTTGAACCGTCGTACGTCTTCACGCGTGGCGTTTTGTGATGTGTTAACTCGTGACGTCTGCCATTTAATCCACGAGGTTCGTTAAGCGCGCAATTTGTTCCCGCCGCTGTTATTCAAGACGCTCGCCACAGCCAGGAACTACTTTATGCCAGCGCGGATTGAGCGAACTAGACAGAAGGCCGAAGTTGATGTCTGGCTAAACATTATCCCTCCATACCGCGCCAAGCAGCTGCGTGCTGTAGCTATTAATATTTCTAGGCAACTAATGCTACAACACGACCTAGACCGATACGAAATCAGGGTATAGTATCGGAATGACAAACAACGTCACGTGTGGTGGCACTCACCTTCAACCCCGTCGACACCAACTGACTCCTAGATTCCGGCTGAAAACGTCGCACAGTAATCCACGGTACGTGCACCCCCTGACATGGCGCACAAGCACGACGCTGAGGACTAACTACACTTTTAAAACGTGTTGTAACAGTCCGCTTTCTCGCTGAGCCGTCGTATGAATCCGTGAGCGAAGGGGCGGCAGTCGCGGACGGCTTGCCTTTCGCGTCTAAGCTGATAAGTGAGCACCGCATGAAGCAGCGGCTCCCGGCGGGAATTGATAACGGGGCAGAGAGGCCGCCGGCACTGTCGTCACTCGCGTCGTATCCGACAGACCAGAAGGGTAAGTGTCAGAGATGCATGCCGGTACTGCGGCGCTAGATTTGAAAAATTTCTCTCGGCACCAGGTACGACTCTCCCTACTGCTCATAACCTCCTCTCAGGGTCTTTGTCCACATCAAGAAAGGTGAATGCTTTGGCTTGGTATATGCTTGAGTGGAAGGGCTGACAACTTCATGATGTTCTGACACCCCGATGTATGGAGACCAGGATCATTGCGCACAAATGTATTGTGCGCTTTTTATATTCAATAAAAAAAAATCGAGCTCAATCTAAGGGCTTTAACTGGGGTTGTAGTGAAGCCCGCGGCTGCATGTATTGTTCAAGCAACGGGACCGAAGTCAGTTGTTTTGATACCGACCTCATTGGGCAAGCTTGTTGTTGAGTGAGGTCTGAAGTGCTGAGGTCGATCATGAGGTCGAAGCCCCTTCTTATCTCTCGGCCACTATTCGCGCAGATATGTAGCTGCCGCGAGAATAGTTTGAGAAAAATGAACGAAAACCATCTCGAAGGGTCTGTCCTCGCACTTCCCGCAAACTTGATACAACCGCGAGAATGAACGCCAAGGGAGAGAGAAGAATGCAGCTATAGCTGGGGCGTGCCAGTTACCCATGGCTACCCTACTGAAGGAATTGTATGAGGCAATAACCGAACATTTTCTCACACAATCTCACTCAATTCGCATAAGAAATCACATACAAATCGCATATAATTGCATTAGATCTCATAGTTTCTTGTACATTATCATAAATTATGCGTAATATTTTATGATAATAATGTACACCGTATGACAGTCTATGCGATTTGATGAGATTTTGTGAGGTTATTGCCCGGTAGAACTTCTAGTTTTTCAGTAGGGTAAGCTCAGCGTTTAGAGTGGCTGAACATTCCATTTGCTTTGTTTACTCAGCTAAGCCTTTGTTTCCCAACCGATGCGATAGAGGCGTGAAGCGTACGGTAACCCGCGCTTTTCCGGACACCTGTAGGACCTCTTCGGTCTTTTTGTCATTAATATGGCTGAATCTTTGATGGAGAAAGCCGTGGCCACCAGCAGACGCCAAAGGAAACTAAAATGGATGTTAATCTCTTACAGATGTCTAAGTTCGATGCAAGAACGGTGTTATTGTCTGAATTTTTTGGGTATAAAGTGTGTGTTTCATTTTGGAGCAAAATTAAAGGAGTATAGTGAAGCAGCCATATTTGTCTGATTTCAGTACTGCGACACAGCTCATCCTTCGCACATGCTGAAGAACACGGCGAGAATCTGCAGCGTCTTTTTTTTTTTTTTTTTCATTTTCAATACAATTTTTGTACCGTGAAGACCCGCTACAGAACCTACAGCGTAAGCCGAAACTAAACACACTATACCTAACTAAGCTTAGAAGCTTAGAATTAGTAGCCTCCGATAGGACAAACATTATTCTGGTGTCGATTGTGCTATTCAAACAGAGGCGTTCAATATATACGCTTGTTTTGTGCAGAATGACTACGCATCTTAAAACACTGTGGTAAGACTAGGAGCACTGTGCTATTTGTTGCCTATATCTTCCCCCAATGCTATGTTCGTGCTCAAAATGAGTATTCTCACAGCTGCGAGCATCGTTTTCCTTTGATTCCAACGTGCCCATCAACATGCCTAGCGTCATATATAAATATTGGGCCCCTTTTTACCTTCCAGCACCGTCCTGTTTATGAATATTCTCGGTGCATCATCTTTTCTGCCATCCTTTTTTATTTTCGCATGAATGCAAATTATCAATGCGCTAAATAGAACTCCATTCTACAGGGCTATCCTTGCAGATTGGTCTCGTTGAACTTTTGTTGTCCCCTGGAATTCTTTTCCCTAGTTTATTTTTCCACGACCACTAAATGATCAACGGCCGAACAAAGTACGTTTCTACAGTATTCACGTGGAAGTACAGGCGAACGTGAACGCCCCATTTAAACTGCAATAATTGTCAAGGCTGAATTTGTCCTTTACAAAAATCCTAAGTCACTAAAGCATGCAATAGCATGCTTTAGTAATATGGAGGGGCGGCTTTTTTTGGTCGCAAGAATTGCGCCGCACTGCTCTGAATGAAGCTTAATTAAGCCCGAAACATCCCTTTCTAAAGGAAAACGGTGACGCCAGAGCGCAGGGCGTGACTCCACACTCCCGAGACCACCAAATGTAGTTCAGCCGTTCGATGCTCCTTCTCTTTTCCCAGTAGTCGATATATGGTCCTCAAATTGTCCGCAAGGACGATTTCGGTGTTCGCGAATGTCTTCCAATACAAGCGCCCCCAACTCGCGCATCTTCGAATAAGAAAAAAAAAAAGGGGGGGGGGGGGAATAGCACACCCATAGATCATTGCGCCTTTAATCTGATGGTGCCGCGGACCGCCGTTAGAATCTTCTTGCTGTTTATATAAGGAGGCTTTTTATTGGGCACTTCATTTGTTTGTCCGCTTTGCATCCCTCGAGGCAAAGAGGAGACTCCTGTGAGAGCCTTTCAGGCTGGAGGTGCACGCATGTGGGAGCGCAGGAACCGAAGACATTTTTTTGCGCCATTTCCTCGGCGAGTCGGGCGCGAAGAAGGATGCAAAACTGAACGATAGACGAAACGGGAAAGAAAAGGACAAAGTTCTGAATGTGTGGGCGGGGACATGGGTATAGCTGAAATGGACACCTTTCTGCTGCGTGCTTCGTGGTTTTTTATGCCATGCTTTTCGAGGCAACCGCTGGAATAAAGTGCCGTAAAAGGGGACACTTTTGGGCCTGCATACCCATTGTGACATGCACGTAAGCACTTGGGTCTCCATGAGAGATTGATGAGCCGTTATGGGTGAAAAAAAAAAGCTATGAAAGTCCCACACTGCGTTCGGCTGAGAGAACATGTCGTTTAGGGTATAGGCCTACACTTTTTATGTCGTTTACTTCCCAAGTTCTTATATCGGTGTGGCAGCTCCAAAAGCAGTAAGTCTTAAGTAACGCGACTTGGGGGTGACAAAAAATGAAACATGATTGAACATTATTGCTTTATTATGTTTTCCACGACAATAACTGAATGAGGAACTTTCAGCGAAGTTAACGACCGTTGCGTCATTGTTAGCCGTAAGAAATAACAATACATTGACCGGCTCGCTTCATCTCTTATGATCACGTGATGTGCCTGGCTGCCAGCTACGGCACAGTGAATTTCACTTCGTTCCTGCAAAGAGACCCTAGAGGAGGAGGAGATAGTAATAAAGATATCGAGTGACCCAGTAGTTAAGTTCGCCCAAACATTTTCTGGTAGTCACGTAACGACTCTACTGAGGCTAGCAACTTGTATGCATGTAGTAGCCTTTGTGAAAAATTCAGGGCATAGGGGGCTTGTTTCTAAGCCAAACCGGGTGACTCGTAATACATTCCCAGAGTTCTAAATCTTCTCAAGGTGATATTTTATCCCCTTCAATCTCCAACGGGAAGGTCTTCTAGAAATACTAAAGGAGTACTGCTATAGGGCTTAGAAGCAGAACCCCTGGTCTCTAAACTTTTTGACAAATACTGTACATGCTTTCTTTCTGCGCGTTTCTTGGAAGTGGCCTAAATGATGGGGAAATCCCCAAATCGATATGTACTTTACCAATAAAAAAAATGCAAACCAAGGAGCATGTAATGTCCCGCACAGACGTCGCAGTGTCTTGTTGGCCGGCTTGGTCAAAGACCCGCGTCCAGCTCCGATATGTCTTGGTTGTCGCTACACGCGGATGTCGTGGCGATGAAATATTGTCCTGTCTACGAACGGCTTTATAGGTCGGGCTGGCACTATCGCGGCCGAATATTCAAACCGACCAGCTTTCGCATTAGCCGTCGTGGATGGATTCCACAACACGATAGTCAGTGCGTCCATTCCAAATTTGCAGGATTCCCTGCAAGCTGAAGAAGCAGCAATTGCCCTAGCAATCACACACTCCTCTGCTGAGTATATCTTCTCAGACTCCAAAACAGCAATTAGTAATTATGCCCATCGCAAAATCCACTCCCCGGCCGCAAACATTCTAGCAACATCCCCTCCACCGAATCACCTCATCACCCTCCTCTGGGTCCCTGCGCACAGCGAACACTCAGGCAACACGGCCGCTCACTCCCAAGCCCTACCACTCGTCAACCGGGCTGAGAGCGACCTGGTGCCTTCGTCTCGCAGTGCCAGAGAACGGCTTCTTAGCTACCACGACCTCACCGTACTTTATAGACATTCCCGCCTGCTGTACCCTCCTCCGCATAAATCTCAAGTCAGTTGCGGCTTAAAGGAGAGATATCGTAGAAAAATAGTTGCACCAGCAATTCGGCAGTTCTTCATTTCATGTAAAACATCCTTCGTGGGTGCTATGCATATAATGTGTGGTGTTATCGGTGAAATAGGAATTTAAATTATTTCAATGCAGGCATTGATCCGCTGATGCCAGTTGAAACTAACAGCGTTAAGTAGAAACACGACTGATCAATAACTTACCTCTGCATCCATTATGTTAGAATCACTCTGGTTCACTTCTGCCTTGAGTTCATTCAGTATGGCCCCACGTGTGTCCTTCCTCCACTGACGCAGATCGATAAGGACTCCTTTATCAACATGCCAGTCGGAACTATAACTATTCACTTCAAAAAGTTGTCTGTTCATTTACTGTTCACAAAGAACGCAATTAAGAAACGGGGGGGATTGGGAAACTCAATGCCGCCGGCCC
This sequence comes from Amblyomma maculatum, assembly GCF_055883805.1. Classification (NCBI taxonomy): domain Eukaryota; kingdom Metazoa; phylum Arthropoda; class Arachnida; order Ixodida; family Ixodidae; genus Amblyomma; species Amblyomma maculatum. The sequence goes on along the minus strand of NC_139346.1, from coordinate 170,184,251 downwards.
ATATAAGTAGCTTTCCAAAACTCGTTTACCTTGCAGGAGTCCCTAGAAGGTTACCTTGCTCTCGAGATGATTGGTTCTCTCCCCGGCACGACTTGCTGCTGTTTACTCGGCCAACTGCAGACCTTATCGAAAAAAAAAAGAAGAAAATTTTGTCTCCTCTTTTATCGTTTTATCACACTTCCACAATCTCCCAACCCCTGCTCCCGCTTCTAAAGAGAGGCATCGAGGGCAGAGGGCACCAAGGTTAACTGCCAGGATTTGTCACATCGCGGAAGGGGACACAAGAAGGGGAAAAGGTGCAAAGAGATCTAGACAGTTATAGCTCTCGGCACTCCCAGCGAAACAAACAACCCGACTTAACCGACGGTGCAGACCAAGGGCCGCTCTCGAGCGCTGTGTGAAAGGTCGTATCGGGGGTCGTGTGATCGAGGATGGTCTCTCGGGGACTGCGTCCGCTAGTTGGCCGGCCCACCGGTGAAGTCCCCTGCACTGTTTGTAGAAGAAAAAGAAAAAAAAAAGATGGTTTGGGAGGCGTTTCAGATCAGAGCACTTTTCTCAATGAAAACGCCTTCATTTTATCCCAGATAGCCCTCGGGCATGTACTGCGTCAACTACGCAGGCTCGACGAGAAGATTCTGTACTCCTCAGCGTGTTCTTTTTTTCTCGCTTTTTTTTTTTTTGTATCGACATGTACTGGTCAGAAGTTGTCTTGAGAGCCTTGCTTTGTCGGTTTCTCGTATGGCAAATAACCGAAGGTCCCACGCAAGCGCATTCAGTTCAACTTATCGCGTTCGTTTCAATTACGTGGTACGTCAGCGAAGATGTTTTTGCGAAGAAGAAATACACAAACATCTAAATGAGCCTTTCAAGGGCAATTCGAAGCAACGTTTGTGCTTGTCTCAATGAATTGACGCCCCTCTCCCCCCTTTCCGAGCACAAAGTGTGCTTAGGAGAGCTCCCCGAGTGTACGCTAAAACTGGTTGATGATCAGTGAAATAACACCCAGGCTTTCGCTTCGCTTTCGGTGCCTGAAGATGGTGGCCGCTATGACATCGGAGAAAACAATAGACGCTTTATCTATTCCACGTTTAGTATTCACGTTCGCGTGCCTTTTGTTGTAAAGGCCACCAACAACTCAAACATTTATCGAAGTAAAATTATGTTTTCGTTTATTAAACACGACTGTGCCGCTTTTTCAGACAGATCACTAGGCTACGATCTACGTACTGTTTCAATGACAGGGACAATAGCAAGAAAAAACTATGATACATTAGCTGCGGCTAATTAAATAATAATCATCATCAGCCTGACTATACCCACTGCAGGGCGAAGGCCTCTCCCACATTTCACCACTTAGCCCGGGTCTGTGCTAGCTGCATCCACTTGACCCCTGCGAACTTCTTAATATCATCCGCCCACCTAACTTTCTGCCGCCCCCTGCTACGCTTTCCTTCCCTTGGAATGCAGTTTGTTACCCTAAGCGACCATCGGTTATCCTCTATTAGCACTACATGTCCTGCCCATGTCCATTTCTTCTTCTTGATTTCCACATCATTAACTTGAGTTATTTCTCTGACCCACTCTGCACGCAATTAAATAATATCACTGTGTAATGCATATCCATCCCTAATACTACTTACCGAAGAAAATGCAACTACGTATCGTTTTAAAAATTTTTTAGAGCACCGCAGAGTCTAAGCCTGAGCGTTGCTGCTGCATGCGATACAGATGGCGCTCCTCTTGTTCAGATTTCACACTGTGAAAATTATGACAGCAGCTGCGTCGTTGACGGCATTGGTTTGGTTTGTCGGGTTTAACCTCCTAAAGTGACTCAGGCTATGAGGGACGCCGTAGTGAAAGACTCCTGGAAATTTCGACCGCCTAGGGTTCTTTAACTTGTACGTGAGCGAAATGCCACTAAGTAAACCAGGCACCTAACTGTACCAGCTCAGAGGTCAACTAATGTATAATAATTAAACAACCCACTAATTATCATATCTTGCTGTTTTTTGACACCAATAATCGTTGAGAATACCATTTCAGAGAAGACCCTCCTTTATATCAAAAAGCCTATTTTTAAATTTGCTCGCAGTCTAATTTTGAACACCCGACCCGAAAACATATACTTTATTTACTATATCTTGTTGAAACAATTTTCATCATCTCCGCCATTACCTGGGTTTCAGAGCATATACTTTCCGTCCCTACACCCGTGACTGGGTTACGAACGGCCATTTTGTGAGATATTTGCAGCGCAATGTAAGTAACGCTCAGTTGAGCACAAAAAAGAAACTCTATTAAATACGTAAACGATCTCTCTTTCTCTCTATGTGTTTATTTCTCACTTCCCTCTCTCTCTCTTAGACTATTCAACTATCGCCTCACATCTAAGTTCAAAGAAGGTTTCCGCGTGGCCTTATCCTTCACTGTTCTGGCTAACTATACGTTCGGGAAATTGGTGGACAAATGCCCTCAGGGTGTTTCGTGCACCCTTTGGACACCCCATTCATGCTCCTGTGCATTCTTCCTCATGTTCGATAGTCCACTCAAGGTCAGTCTGGATATGATGTTTGTTCGATCACTGAAACCTGTCCTGACAGGGCTCTCCAATCTGTTTCCCATTCAATGAACGTAAAAATCACAGAATGACAAAGGGTAACAATGAAAACAAGAACGCGTTGGTGGTGCCCAAACTATCAAACAGAAAATGCCAGTAGAGCGATCTACTAACAAGAATTATTTACGAATGATCGTGCTGCTTTCTTAACTATAGCACACCGGATTATTTTACATAGCGGTTTGGGAGGTGGAGCATTAGTCTGAGATATGAGCGTGAAATGGGCCCTTCGCTCTGCCGCTCGTCAGGCACCGTGCCCGGTATAGCTGTGAGTCATAAAACCAACGCTGCGCAGAATGTACACAGAGAGTAATTGCGATCGTTGTGCAAGATGAGAAACACAGCAGCGGACAAACTAAAGACAAAAGTGGGAGAGATCGCGTACGCAAAGAATTCTCGAACCAGCGGTACGTATAGAAGGTAATAAATCATAAGGCTCAATGAGCTGAACCATTGCCACTGTCAGCCTGTTCAGTGTGAAGGGTTCGGCATTTGCAATGCTTTGTAACATGCATGTTATTCCATGGAAACATTCATCTCCAGAACACCAGGGCGATAATGAAGCAAAAAGAGTGGGAACCCCAGGCATATTGTTGTTGATCGCTGGTTTTGGAGCTTGTCGTGACGCTGGGGCTATGTCGACCCGGCCTTCACTTGGTAGCGTGCAGAGACTCGGGGTTGAAGTAGGATTGAATCTTCGAAGTTGGTGAAATATGTACAAGCAGGTTTAATGGCACTTTGAGAAACTTATTTACAAGATTATTTACACGAAAAAGAAGGGTACATCAGCAAAATGGCAAGCGTTAAGAGTTCATAGCGAGAAGCGACTGGATGAGCCGTTTACCCAGGGCCCAGAGCGACATTTCGTGCTCTGCAGCGTCCTTAAAACCCCCTATGTCCAGCCCCTCTCTGAAGATGCTGACCAACCAAATCCAGGGCACGCCCCTCAGGTATCGGCATCCAATCGAACACATCACTGCACTGATGGTCTGAAGCACTGACTGGTCCGGCATTCATTCGTTGGGCGTGATCACTTGTTGGCGGGAAAAGCTTGGGAACGGCGAGGAGAGGAGGTACATTTCTATTCTTCAGCAAAGAAACCACAGGCTGGTTCTGACAAGTGGTTTTACTTCTCAGAAACCCGAGTGCACGTGGCGCCGCATCCGCTCCCAGCATTGTCCGTTTTCGACAATTGCAAATCTTTCCTGCATTCCTGGGAAATCACTTAATGGCAGTATGCGTCATGCTCCTTTCTTGTCCTGCACGTCAGCGGACATGTCACTCTGTCGTCTCCTTTGGAAAGTAGACATTCCTCACTGGACGATAGGGCTTCTCGACTGGAAGGGTGAACAAATGAAAGAAAGCACTTCCTGCTATTTCCCGCAGGGGGACGTTTCTTTGTGTTTTTCCAGACGTTCTCTTGACAGGGTCAATTTGGCATTTGCAGGCCTCCACAAAGCAAAACAGGCTTACAAAACAGGATTCCTGGAAACAGGCTCACTTAGAGCCATTGGACCATCACCACATATTCACAATACTTTTCCATGCCCACAGGCGAACAATAGAGCGCGCAAATGCGGATGCACGGTCGTAACAGCCTCCTCCCCCGCCAGAAGAGTCTCGGAGGGCAGCAGTCCCAGCTGCTGCATGAAGAGACGACTTAATGGCCTGCACGTGAACGCTTGAAGCTCGCTGTTGCTTGTCGCGTTGTCTTGATTGTTGTAGGCCAAATTGCTCGAGCTGTCTGAAACTCAACCACATGTCGAAGCAAGCACTCGGCTCCCGTCTGAAGAGACCAGGTTAAAAGAAAACTGCCATTGTTGTTCGAGAAAAGCCCACTCTCAAGACGTTCAGGACCCACGTATTCCTAGAAAACCAAACGTGCTGCTTTACATAGCCACACATATACAAGCGCACGAAAAAAAAAAAAAAAAAACCTGATTATCAATTTGGATACATGGTGAGGAACATCTCGGACCGCTTAGAAAGAGCGGCTAAGCGCGTCCGCATTCCCATTTAATTTCCCCTTTTTGTATCTTATTTCAAAATTGTACTGCTGTAAAATCAAGCTCCACCTAAGAAGGCGACTGTTCTTCGATGTCGCAGTTTGCAGCCAAGCCAGGGGACAATGGTCCGTCTCTACGGTGAATTTGGCCCCTCCAAGATAGCACTGCAATTTTTGAATGGCCCATACAATGCAAGCGCACTCTTTCTCTGACGCGCAATAAGCCCTCTCTCTAGAACTCAGTTTTCTGCTCAGGTAGAGCACTGGGTGCTCATCACCGTCGTCATCTCTCTGGCAGAGAACAGCACCTAGCCCTCGTTCACTGGCATCACACTGGACCGTGAATTCTCGGTCATAGTCTGGAGCTCGCAATACCGGACGGCTAATCAGCACAGCCTTCAGGTTTACGAAGGAGGCTTCCTTTTGTTCGTCCCAGACTACATTTGTCGGTTCTGTCTTGCGGAGAGCGTCGGTCAGAGGGCTGGCCAAAGCTGAATAGTTAGGGATGTAGTGATTGTAGTACCCAGTCAGACCTAGGAATGCTCGAATTTCCGTCTTCGTGCTCGGCCGCGGATAGTCTGCTACCGCAGAAATCTTAATCTCGCTGGGTTTCCTGAAACCCTGACCTACATTGTTACCCAAGTAGTCCACGGTCGCCCTTGCCAGGCAACATTTCTCGGCCTTTACGGTTAGTCCAGCTTGACGCAAAAGGCTCAGTACAGCTCTTAGATGTACCATATGGTCCGCCCATGAGTCGGAAAAAACCGCAATGTCGTCTAAATAAGGCACCGCGAATGTTTCACACCCCTTTAAAACGCTATCCATGAGTCGGGAAAAACAAAATGGAGCATTTTTGAGCCCGAAACTCATCATTGTTGGCTGGTAGCTGCCCGTCGGAGTGACCAAAGCCGCGTATCTGCTGGCGCGTTCAGTGAGCGGTACTTGCCAGTATCCTCGAGTAAGGTCCAGCGTAGTCACATATGCCGCTCTACTGACCTGTTCTACTCTCTCCTCAATATTCGGAATAGGATACACTTGATCCCTGGTGAGAGAATTTAGCTTTCGGTAGTCTACCACAGGCCTAGGGTCTTTACCTGGAGCTTCTACTAAGATCATAGGCGAAGCATAATCGCTTTCCGAGGGTTTTATTACTCCTAATTCCAGCATGCGAGTTACTTCCCTATCCAGAATTTCTCTTTGCCTTGGAGAAAATCGGTAGCACCTTGATCGCACTGGCACGTCTGAAGTCAGCTCAATATCGTGCTCAGTCAAATCAGTTCTGCCTGGCCTGTCCACGAAGCAGGCCTCAAACTCTGTTATTATCTCGCCCAGATCGGACAGCTGGGATTTCTTTAGTTCTCCTCTCTGCTCTGTCTTTTTGAGAAGCTCCTGAGCGTTGCTTCCTTTTCCGCTGAGGCAAATCAAGTTATCCCCCATCTCCTCGGGAAGGTTTAACGTTAGATTTACCACGGCTTCCCTCTGCACATAAGGCTTCATAAGATTGCAATGATAAATGCGCACTGCTTTACGCCTATCGGGGATTTTCGCTGCGTAGTTAGTGTCAGAAAGCTCTGCAACGACTTTAGCAGGTCCTTCCCACTGTACTTCGAGCTTATTCTTGGGATCATTGGCTTGCTCCATAGCTAAGTCCTCTCGGGTTACACTTAGAAGTCTCGTGAGATTACTAGACACCGGCGGCAAGAGGTTACTCTCTAGAACGTCCTCATTCCGTGTCTTATCAAGCTCACTTTCTAGTTGACTTATCTGAGATGCCTCGCTCTCAAAGTTTTCTGACCCGCTATCTTCCGCATTTACCACTGTTTTAACTGCCGTTTCCTCCGCTGTGGATTTTTCTGGAGTGAGCAGTGTAGCTAGTTCTCGCGCCTTTGAACGTGTTAAGGCTTGCACATCTCTGTCTCCGAAAATCAGAAGGCAAGCTTTGACCTTCTCGTAGTTGTCCGCGTCCTCCTTGTTTAGCCGCGCGACAACCTCCGCTGCCTCGCAGGGCAGAACCGTCAATAATCTCTGAGACCACGTGTCTCGCTGGAAGGACAGTTCTTCGCAAGTTCGCTCAAAGTTACCCAGATACAGACCGATATCCCCTGATATCACATATGGCTGCATGTACTTTGACATCTTGAAATCTGCCTCCTTGTTGAGAAGAGGTACCGCTAGCTGGGGACAATTGCCCGACCTCTTGCTCAACTCTACTTCTAATTTCCGGAGCTCAATTTCTAGCTCCCGCTTTTTTGCTTCTCTCTCAATTTCACGCTCCCGCCTCTTTTCCTCTTTTTCTCGCTCTTTCTGCTGTATGAGCTGCTCCTCCTTTTTTTGTTCGATGAGGTTCCATGCTTCACTGAGCTCCTCATCATCGGCTCCCAAATCTGTGATTGCCTTTATAATCAAAGGTTTTCGTGCCAAACCACTTGTATCAATTCCCAATTCCTCACACAATTGCAACAGTTCCGGTTTCTGCAGCTTTTGTAGGTCCATGATCGCTCCGAGTGTCGGCTACTTCCAAAACAACAGTGCAAACTACCAAACCTAAAGGCGTTTCAACACTTTTTACCAGTTCTAAAATCTAACCCTGTTCTAGAACCTGGTCCACAACAGAAGAAAAGCCAAGCACTCACCCACACATGCGATCGATGTTCCGAGCTGCTCTCTTGTTGGCCGATTGTTGCGCCTGCTTGTTGCTTGAGATGCCACCTCCGATCACCAGATGTTGTGGCTTGTAGCTTCAGATCCACCTCCAATCACCAGATGTTGTGGCTTGTAGATTCAGATCCCACCTCCAGTCATCAGATGTTGTGGCTTGTAGATTCAGACCCCACCGCTGCCACCAGTTGTCGTGACGCTGGGGCTATGTCGACCCGGCCTTCACTTGGTAGCGTGCAGAGACTCGGGGTTGAAGTAGGATTGAATCTTCGAAGTTGGTGAAATATGTACAAGCAGGTTTAATGGCACTTTGAGAAACTTATTTACAAGATTATTTACACGAAAAAGAAGGGTACATCAGCAAAATGGCAAGCGTTAAGAGTTCATAGCGAGAAGCGACTGGATGAGCCGTTTACCCAGGGCCCAGAGCGACATTTCGTGCTCTGCAGCGTCCTTAAAACCCCCTATGTCCAGCCCCTCTCTGAAGATGCTGACCAACCAAATCCAGGGCACGCCCCTCAGGTATCGGCATCCAATCGAACACATCACTGCACTGATGGTCTGAAGCACTGACTGGTCCGGCATTCATTCGTTGGGCGTGATCACTTGTTGGCGGGAAAAGCTTGGGAACGGCGAGGAGAGGAGGTACATTTCTATTCTTCAGCAAAGAAACCACAGGCTGGTTCTGACAAGTGGTTTTACTTCTCAGAAACCCGAGTGCACGTGGCGCCGCATCCGCTCCCAGCATTGTCCGTTTTCGACAATTGCAAATCTTTCCTGCATTCCTGGGAAATCACTTAATGGCAGTATGCGTCATGCTCCTTTCTTGTCCTGCACGTCAGCGGACATGTCACTCTGTCGTCTCCTTTGGAAAGTAGACATTCCTCACTGGACGATAGGGCTTCTCGACTGGAAGGGTGAACAAATGAAAGAAAGCACTTCCTGCTATTTCCCGCAGGGGGACGTTTCTTTGTGTTTTTCCAGACGTTCTCTTGACAGGGTCAATTTGGCATTTGCAGGCCTCCACAAAGCAAAACAGGCTTACAAAACAGGATTCCTGGAAACAGGCTCACTTAGAGCCATTGGACCATCACCACATATTCACAATACTTTTCCATGCCCACAGGCGAACAATAGAGCGCGCAAATGCGGATGCACGGTCGTAACAGCCTCCTCCCCCGCCAGAAGAGTCTCGGAGGGCAGCAGTCCCAGCTGCTGCATGAAGAGACGACTTAATGGCCTGCACGTGAACGCTTGAAGCTCGCTGTTGCTTGTCGCGTTGTCTTGATTGTTGTAGGCCAAATTGCTCGAGCTGTCTGAAACTCAACCACATGTCGAAGCAAGCACTCGGCTCCCGTCTGAAGAGACCAGGTTAAAAGAAAACTGCCATTGTTGTTCGAGAAAAGCCCACTCTCAAGACGTTCAGGACCCACGTATTCCTAGAAAACCAAACGTGCTGCTTTACATAGCCACACATATACAAGCGCACGAAAAAAAAAAAAAAAAACCTGATTATCAATTTGGATACATGGTGAGGAACATCTCGGACCGCTTAGAAAGAGCGGCTAAGCGCGTCCGCATTCCCATTTAATTTCCCCTTTTTGTATCTTATTTCAAAATTGTACTGCTGTAAAATCAAGCTCCACCTAAGAAGGCGACTGTTCTTCGATGTCGCAGTTTGCAGCCAAGCCAGGGGACAATGGTCCGTCTCTACGGTGAATTTGGCCCCTCCAAGATAGCACTGCAATTTTTGAATGGCCCATACAATGCAAGCGCACTCTTTCTCTGACGCGCAATAAGCCCTCTCTCTAGAACTCAGTTTTCTGCTCAGGTAGAGCACTGGGTGCTCATCACCGTCGTCATCTCTCTGGCAGAGAACAGCACCTAGCCCTCGTTCACTGGCATCACACTGGACCGTGAATTCTCGGTCATAGTCTGGAGCTCGCAATACCGGACGGCTAATCAGCACAGCCTTCAGGTTTACGAAGGAGGCTTCCTTTTGTTCGTCCCAGACTACATTTGTCGGTTCTGTCTTGCGGAGAGCGTCGGTCAGAGGGCTGGCCAAAGCTGAATAGTTAGGGATGTAGTGATTGTAGTACCCAGTCAGACCTAGGAATGCTCGAATTTCCGTCTTCGTGCTCGGCCGCGGATAGTCTGCTACCGCAGAAATCTTAATCTCGCTGGGTTTCCTGAAACCCTGACCTACATTGTTACCCAAGTAGTCCACGGTCGCCCTTGCCAGGCAACATTTCTCGGCCTTTACGGTTAGTCCAGCTTGACGCAAAAGGCTCAGTACAGCTCTTAGATGTACCATATGGTCCGCCCATGAGTCGGAAAAAACCGCAATGTCGTCTAAATAAGGCACCGCGAATGTTTCACACCCCTTTAAAACGCTATCCATGAGTCGGGAAAAACAAAATGGAGCATTTTTGAGCCCGAAACTCATCATTGTTGGCTGGTAGCTGCCCGTCGGAGTGACCAAAGCCGCGTATCTGCTGGCGCGTTCAGTGAGCGGTACTTGCCAGTATCCTCGAGTAAGGTCCAGCGTAGTCACATATGCCGCTCTACTGACCTGTTCTACTCTCTCCTCAATATTCGGAATAGGATACACTTGATCCCTGGTGAGAGAATTTAGCTTTCGGTAGTCTACCACAGGCCTAGGGTCTTTACCTGGAGCTTCTACTAAGATCATAGGCGAAGCATAATCGCTTTCCGAGGGTTTTATTACTCCTAATTCCAGCATGCGAGTTACTTCCCTATCCAGAATTTCTCTTTGCCTTGGAGAAAATCGGTAGCACCTTGATCGCACTGGCACGTCTGAAGTCAGCTCAATATCGTGCTCAGTCAAATCAGTTCTGCCTGGCCTGTCCACGAAGCAGGCCTCAAACTCTGTTATTATCTCGCCCAGATCGGACAGCTGGGATTTCTTTAGTTCTCCTCTCTGCTCTGTCTTTTTGAGAAGCTCCTGAGCGTTGCTTCCTTTTCCGCTGAGGCAAATCAAGTTATCCCCCATCTCCTCGGGAAGGTTTAACGTTAGATTTACCACGGCTTCCCTCTGCACATAAGGCTTCATAAGATTGCAATGATAAATGCGCACTGCTTTACGCCTATCGGGGATTTTCGCTGCGTAGTTAGTGTCAGAAAGCTCTGCAACGACTTTAGCAGGTCCTTCCCACTGTACTTCGAGCTTATTCTTGGGATCATTGGCTTGCTCCATAGCTAAGTCCTCTCGGGTTACACTTAGAAGTCTCGTGAGATTACTAGACACCGGCGGCAAGAGGTTACTCTCTAGAACGTCCTCATTCCGTGTCTTATCAAGCTCACTTTCTAGTTGACTTATCTGAGATGCCTCGCTCTCAAAGTTTTCTGACCCGCTATCTTCCGCATTTACCACTGTTTTAACTGCCGTTTCCTCCGCTGTGGATTTTTCTGGAGTGAGCAGTGTAGCTAGTTCTCGCGCCTTTGAACGTGTTAAGGCTTGCACATCTCTGTCTCCGAAAATCAGAAGGCAAGCTTTGACCTTCTCGTAGTTGTCCGCGTCCTCCTTGTTTAGCCGCGCGACAACCTCCGCTGCCTCGCAGGGCAGAACCGTCAATAATCTCTGAGACCACGTGTCTCGCTGGAAGGACAGTTCTTCGCAAGTTCGCTCAAAGTTACCCAGATACAGACCGATATCCCCTGATATCACATATGGCTGCATGTACTTTGACATCTTGAAATCTGCCTCCTTGTTGAGAAGAGGTACCGCTAGCTGGGGACAATTGCCCGACCTCTTGCTCAACTCTACTTCTAATTTCCGGAGCTCAATTTCTAGCTCCCGCTTTTTTGCTTCTCTCTCAATTTCACGCTCCCGCCTCTTTTCCTCTTTTTCTCGCTCTTTCTGCTGTATGAGCTGCTCCTCCTTTTTTTGTTCGATGAGGTTCCATGCTTCACTGAGCTCCTCATCATCGGCTCCCAAATCTGTGATTGCCTTTATAATCAAAGGTTTTCGTGCCAAACCACTTGTATCAATTCCCAATTCCTCACACAATTGCAACAGTTCCGGTTTCTGCAGCTTTTGTAGGTCCATGATCGCTCCGAGTGTCGGCTACTTCCAAAACAACAGTGCAAACTACCAAACCTAAAGGCGTTTCAACACTTTTTACCAGTTCTAAAATCTAACCCTGTTCTAGAACCTGGTCCACAACAGAAGAAAAGCCAAGCACTCACCCACACATGCGATCGATGTTCCGAGCTGCTCTCTTGTTGGCCGATTGTTGCGCCTGCTTGTTGCTTGAGATGCCACCTCCGATCACCAGATGTTGTGGCTTGTAGCTTCAGATCCACCTCCAATCACCAGATGTTGTGGCTTGTAGATTCAGATCCCACCTCCAGTCATCAGATGTTGTGGCTTGTAGATTCAGACCCCACCGCTGCCACCAGTTGTCGTGACGCTGGGGCTATGTCGACCCGGCCTTCACTTGGTAGCGTGCAGAGACTCGGGGTTGAAGTAGGATTGAATCTTCGAAGTTGGTGAAATATGTACAAGCAGGTTTAATGGCACTTTGAGAAACTTATTTACAAGATTATTTACACGAAAAAGAAGGGTACATCAGCAAAATGGCAAGCGTTAAGAGTTCATAGCGAGAAGCGACTGGATGAGCCGTTTACCCAGGGCCCAGAGCGACATTTCGTGCTCTGCAGCGTCCTTAAAACCCCCTATGTCCAGCCCCTCTCTGAAGATGCTGACCAACCAAATCCAGGGCACGCCCCTCAGGTATCGGCATCCAATCGAACACATCACTGCACTGATGGTCTGAAGCACTGACTGGTCCGGCATTCATTCGTTGGGCGTGATCACTTGTTGGCGGGAAAAGCTTGGGAACGGCGAGGAGAGGAGGTACATTTCTATTCTTCAGCAAAGAAACCACAGGCTGGTTCTGACAAGTGGTTTTACTTCTCAGAAACCCGAGTGCACGTGGCGCCGCATCCGCTCCCAGCATTGTCCGTTTTCGACAATTGCAAATCTTTCCTGCATTCCTGGGAAATCACTTAATGGCAGTATGCGTCATGCTCCTTTCTTGTCCTGCACGTCAGCGGACATGTCACTCTGTCGTCTCCTTTGGAAAGTAGACATTCCTCACTGGACGATAGGGCTTCTCGACTGGAAGGGTGAACAAATGAAAGAAAGCACTTCCTGCTATTTCCCGCAGGGGGACGTTTCTTTGTGTTTTTCCAGACGTTCTCTTGACAGGGTCAATTTGGCATTTGCAGGCCTCCACAAAGCAAAACAGGCTTACAAAACAGGATTCCTGGAAACAGGCTCACTTAGAGCCATTGGACCATCACCACATATTCACAATACTTTTCCATGCCCACAGGCGAACAATAGAGCGCGCAAATGCGGATGCACGGTCGTAACAAGCTGCATACGACCATTTGTGCATCACGCAGGTTTTATCAGAAAACAGACTTTCATTTTACGTCTTTTAAATGCCGTTTACATTTTGCTATAAGTACTATCCATTAATCAGCCACCCGTAACGGCACAGAACAGACTGAAAGCACGTTCACTGAGCCCGCATAGACTCCGAACAGAAGTCGAAGTCAAGCCACAGAGAAACCAGGAAAAGAATACAAGAAGAAAGTGGGAAGCCGATGCTGCCCCAAACTCTCGAGACGTTTTGCCAAGTATACACTAATGGCGACGGCTCTCTGGCAGCAGTACCTGGAACTTACCAGTATGTGTTTGGTTTGGTTTGTGGGGTTTAACGTTCCAAAACCAGTATGTGTTACTCGACAAGCAATTGAACACGCAGCCAAGAAACGCACAGTTTGCGCAACGTTTCTTATGCAAGGCACTCTGCGCTCCTGGATAAGTAAACAAAAACAAATAAGGTGGCACTGGTTACACTTACTGTGTAAAAAACACTCAGGAAAGAGTGATGGGAAAAGAGAAAACGAGTGTCAACCAGCCCACACACGCACTGCTTACATTGCATCCGAGGAAATTTCATCAGAGACTCGGTCGTCAGGAACGGGAGCACAAAAATGCTGCGTGAATGTTGTTGACCTCCACGCAGCGGTGAGTACGCATTTGGGAGAATAAATAAAAAAATGCCTCGCGCTGCAATGTTTTCCCCGCATTTGAGCACGGGATAGGCCTATCTCGTTTCGCAGTGTGCCCATGCCGACAGAATGCAGAGACGAGATGGACGAGCCCTAAACAACACCGCGCTCTCTTCGCTCGTATACACAGTTTCCCCTCTCGTCGGTGCAGCCAACGCGCTCATTTGCTCCGTGCAAACGCTCGTTTTCTCAACGGACCCCCACACGGATGTATTTCAATGCTGTGGAATACACGCACGACGTTGATATAGTGCGCGCCCTTCGAACGGTTGCCGAAAACGAGGCATGCCTATATAAACACAAGGGGCGCCAGCGATGACCTCGCACCGCCCTCGCCCGGTCTTTCAGTATAGGGAGTCTGAAATCGCGCCCAGTGAGCCGTGCATGTACACAAGCAGTTTAAGTGGGGACGCCGGCAGGCACCCACAAAGGGACCTGCATGCCGGACGCTAGATAGCCCACGGGGTTCAAACACACGCACGCACAACCCTTTTTGGTGTGAAGCGTGTTAGAAGAAACGCTGGCGGATGACCGTCGTCGCGTCGTGCATCGTTTGTCAAAGAGGGGCCGTTTTAAGTGGAGCAGTGCAACTTTCCCTGACTGTGATCGAATAGATCGATTGCGGAGCAGGGGGAAAACAGGGGACTGTGGCACAGAAAGTGTTACATTTTATGCAATTGCTGCGAAGACGGACGAAGGGCGTGTAACGCAATGCATACTGTGGGCGATCGATCACTCTTGGAGAGTTCAAGGATCACGTTGCAAAAGCGTGATCCATATAAGCGGAGGGTTGGAAACAGGCCTGATATAAACTGACACTGACCGCTGGCTACATACCGGCAGAGTTGTTGCATCGCTGACGTCGACCAACGTAAGACCCCGGTCGTGTTAGGAAAGGAGATATGTCGTGTGTCGTATAAATGTTAGAAATTTACAAGCGTAGGTTTCCTATCAGGGTAAGGGACTGTTTGACAACAGGTTTGACAATACCGCTTTTGGTAACTGGAGAGGAATACACGAATGATTTACGTTTCTCCTTAGCACGGAGGCCGCACACGAAAGGCGTTCAAGTTCGCAGCTTCATTGTAGCAGTGGTTGCGGTGAGCTAGACTGAGTCGGGCCCCTAGGTAGGTGTATGACTGCAAAGTAGTGCTGTTGTTTTAATGTTTAATCGACGTTACGTTTGGTTTTAAAGACAGTTCCAGTTGCTCATCATGTAAATACCTACACTCACTATGTCTGACTCCCCTGGGCCAGCACACTGTCACCTCTTTCTAGAAAAATTTAAAGCTATTTTTACATATTTACCTATGAAAAGTTTCTCACCGGACACTTATCGCGGGGATGAGTGTTTTAAGGCTAACGCGATGAAAAATTCGAGGACATTTTATCCGGGCAAAAAAATAGAGAATGTGCAATGCTACCTCCCCCCCCCCCCCCCCCCCCCCTTCGCCCTTGTGCTACAGCACCGCAGATGATTTTTCCCCAGGGTTGACCATTCCTGTAGCCTCCTGTTAACCACCTGTGAAAAGTCTAAAAGCATGTACGCGGGAAACCCTTTGTCTGCCCGGCAGGTTATCTCAAGAGCTTCGATTCCGGCGTATATGACGGCGCTGACTACCGACCTCCTTTATCTCACAGAAAGCTTTGTACACAGTTATCTCTCTCGAAAAAAAGTGAGATTCACTAAAGATTACGGCCCAAAACGCTTTAGTGAATACCAATACTCTTATATTAGGCTTTCGTTATAGTGGCGGCCCGGTCGATTCTTTTGCTTTCCCTTGTGGCGATGGTTTTAGGAATCTGCACTAAAAGCCTTGAAATTTCTATCGCTGATTGAGAATCAATCATATGCGCAAGCGCGGCACGTAGTGTGACGGAAGTGCTTCTGGTTTAAAAGCTCTTGAAGAAAACAAAGCGCTCTTAATGGAAGTCTGTGGGCTGCCCATTCTTGGTGACCATCGGTTCAGAGCTATAAAGCGCGTCCATGCAAGAATCGGAAATGGTTAAAAGGTGTTTTAAAGCAAGTGCCCAACCCATTTAGGATAATCGGAACAGCAGGCTGTTAGTCGCCTCGTAGATATGATTAGCCTTTTTACTTATTCTGAACAAAAGCGAGAAAACTGACTCGATACCCTCCTCCTTTGACAACCCATTACAAACTACATCAGGGTGTTGAGCTGTATTGTTTTTATTCTTGTTTTTTTTTTTTTTTTTTTTTTTTTTTTTTTTGCAGTCAAGTGTATGTTTTTTCTTGCCTTGGGAATCTACTCTTGGGTTTTGTTGTGAATGTAGAGGGAAGTGCATGTTGTTTTCGCCTACGTGAGCATCCGAAACGTTTTTGCTGTTTTCAAGCTTTTACGTCTATATAACATTTTTCTTACCACGGGAAAAATAAGTGATCTTTAAGGCACATTCTATGCTTTCTATCGTAAAAACATTTTACCGGATTAGCGTGGAACTCATAAAAACGAAGCTAAATTAACGTGCGGTTTAATAGTCTGTATAGATAACCAAACATGCTGGCATATCGTCGAAGTACAAATATATATGATGGGAGCGTGAGGATATTTTTGTATACGAACAAGGAATCGAATGACGTGCGTCTGCCCCTGATACCTTTCTCTATATGAGCTCTCGGCATTGAAGTAGTTCAGTCGTTCAGTCGTGTCCGACTCTTCGCGACCTTATGAACCATGTCACGCCACGCTTTCCGGTCTCTCACTATCTTCCTAACATCACATAACTTCATCTGCAGTGCCTCGAGGATGCCATCTAACCATCGCGTTCGCTGCCTACCCCTTCTCCGGCGACCCTCAACCTTTCCCAACATCAAATCTTTCTCCAGCGACTCCTCTCTTCTCATCAGATGACCAAAGTAGCTGAGCTTTAATTTTAAAATTTGACCCACCAATGAGCAGTCAGGGTTTATGGTCGACAATATCGACTGATTTGATCTTCTGACAGTCCAAGGAACTCTCAAGAGTCTTCGCCAGCACCACAATTCAAACGCGGCTCTCGGCATTAGCTCAAAGTTTTTTGCTCATAATTAACATCCAGAAAATACTTGTTCGTGTACACTGAAATCCTATACTGCCTCTCTTGAGAAACGGAGTGAGATAATATGATGTAATCTGGTGAACTCTTTGGCCTCCCTGCACCTTGTCCACGGCGAGAAATGGATGGAGGAGGGGGGAAGGGGGCAAGGATGCTAAACTAGGCGAGTTGGTGCGTTTGCATTTTGAGAGCGTACCGCAAATAAAACAAGGTCGTTCCCAAACGGGCACAATACGGAAAGAGTTGCACCAACTTTAGCAGTGGTAGCACACTATCAAGATATTCCGGAATATGGTTTCTCTTTCTAGAACAAGAATGTCGGCGTTATAAAAGGGTGCGGCTTCTATGAAATTAAGGGGCTGAGCGAAGCTTCGCGGCCAGAGTCGATAATAAAGTCGATTGTTCCACTGAAACCGGAAGCCGTAGCTGCTGCAAAATATTGTCACATGATTTCAGTGTGTTGACTTGATATTTTGTTTCTAGGTTTCTGATAACTAAGCACAACAGAATTCGCTTTCCACGCCGTATCCAGGGTGAATGATTCGTCTCGAAACGCTGTCTCTTCCTGATTTGTAATGCAGGACCAATCCTGTACTCTGTGCTTTGTCCAAAAAATTAAAAAAGCACTGCAGAATCTGCATTGGAGTAATGCGAAAGCACGGATGCTGATGTTGGTTGCTTCTGGTTGCTTCTAGTTGCTTAATTCACTTCTTATTTACCCATTTAGTCTTCGGTACTTTCAAATTGCGCGCCAATCCCTTCCTATGTCCTTTTTCGGCTCTACTTCTGGTTGCGTGACGTCACATTCTTGACGTCACATTGATTCACTTCTTGGTTACCCATTTTAGTCTTCGGTACTTTCAAATTACGCACCAATTACTTTCTATGCCCTTTTTCGGATCTACTTCCGGTTGCGTGACGTCACATCCTTGACGTCACCTTAATTGACTGCCTTAATTAACTATTTTAGTCTTTGGTACTTACAAATTGTGCGCCAATCCCTACCTATGTCCTTTTTTAGCTCGACTTCAGGTTGCGTGATACGTCACGTCCTTGACGTGACCTTAATTGACTGATTTAATTAGCTATTTGAGTATTTGATACACTCAAATGTGGCGCCAAGTCATTGGCTAATGAGACCATTTTCGCCTTTACGTTTACATTTTTACCTCTAATTAATTACCTAATTAACTTATTGGCCTAAATATTTTGTCGGTAGTAACATTGCCTGACCCTCTATCGATTGACACCACTCATTAACCTCTACCACTTCTGAATTACTCGCAACTGCTGCGGACACGATTTTGCGGACGCGGTCTGCGGATGCGATCTGCGGACGTGATCTGCGGACGTGATCGGCGGACGCGGCCTGCAAACGCGGTCAGCGGACGCGGTCTGCGGACAGAAATCTGTGGACATATCGAAGTAATGCTCTCGCATTAAAAAAAGAAAAAACTGTCTAGAAGGTGCTGTTTTCTCCCTATTCGAAACCGATCAAAATCAAAGTCCCCGCCGTGGTGACTCAGTCATTAGGACACTGGACGGCTGAACCCAAGGACGCGGGTCGATTCTCGGCCGCGGTGGTCGCTTTTCGACGGAGGCAAAGAGCAAGCGACCGTGTATACTGTCCGATTTTAGTGAACGGTGGTCGCATTGTCCGAACCAGTTTTACTGCGGCGTCCTCATAACCTGAGTTTCTTTGGAACTATATTAGTCTAGTGATGCACGTATACAGCCCTATCATAATCTCGAGTGGATGCGCCGCGATGGTTTGGAGATATAAGTCGCTGGACGTAAGGACCACGCTATCTGTGCTGCGAATGGACAACGGGCTGATAAATGTTGAGATATTACATTCCGCATCTATTCCGCGCGGCTTCACGCGGCTTCACGCGTAGTTAGGAAGAGCACTTGTTGCGATAGCTGTCGGGCAGTGTTCGAGCTTCCTCAACGGGCTATTTCCAGCTTTCCGGTTGTGATAAAAGCAAACGCGACTGCTGGACTTCAATAACCTCTAGCAGTACATACGTATCTTTCGCGGTAATAGGCACCGTAATCTCAACTCTGACGGAGCGAGATAAAAGCTATACACACGTACTCAAGAGGGCATCCAACATTTCGCGAGTCGCAAATTTCGAAAGGCAGAAAAACACCCAGCTACAGTAATGATATTGCCTTTTCTTATATTCTGACTTCAAACATTGACAAAATCATTTCATATGATTATTGTGCATATCTGCATTAGCATGTTTTTTTGTAACTGCATTGCGACGAGTTCCTGTATAGGGTATTAGTATAGCATTGTTGGCTTTTATATATTAAAATGTTTTTTTACGGTTTACCGTCTGGGCGCTGCAATCGACGAACGCAAGCCCTTCTTCGCTGCGTCGGGAAAACCCCTATTCTAAAACTCGCCGGTCGGCTCGAACATTGCGCCACGACACGCTATTTTCTTGGGGACCCAAGCCTTGGGTTCCCCTATTCTAAAACTCCCTAATAGCTCCGGTCTGCCGGCTCCTTTTGAAGATTGTTGTTGTTGTTGTTGTTGTTTTTGCTGTTGATGTTGTTGTTGTTGTTATTGTTGTAGTTGTTGTTGCTGTTGTTTACCGAATAACATACGGCGCATGCCACACAAGGGAATCGACCAAAAATTGGGCCCCAGAGATAGTTTTAAATCCTCATTCGCTTCCTTTACTTTTTCTACTAGCATAATGCAGTGGTCTTTTATTTATTTCTCTGTTATCTCACACATACTCATTAGCATATAGCCGTAAGCTGCCTCGTTATTTGAAGGACCACCCTACAGAGATATCTATCGCCGCTTTAGCCAAGTCGTACCAACGTGTCTGCGTAGCATATATATGTAGGGTTAGCGTCTTAACTCGGGATTCGAGGGTGCTGGAAGCGTAATTACTGGCCTCACGTTTTCATTATAAAGGCGAAGCCCGAGTTGGCAGCGCCTGCAAACTCGTCCATGTCACGTGGTATCGCGACGTGACGCAACCTGACAACCAATCAGTGTACACCATGTCACCTGCCAACTACCGCCTGCCAGGGGAATGCATGCTCGTGAGGAGAAGCCCAGACAGCCCCAAACACTAGTGAGCGTATTGTAACCGTATAGTTATGAATGATAACACGTAACGCTCTGTTTTCATGATTCAGTCATAGTCATAACTCACGAATGTGCAATGGACTTGGAGTATTAGTCAGCGCTTCACAGTCATGTACAGTAAAGTGTATAGAGTATAAAAATATTACACATATTCATTAATCATGGTCACATTATTAACTTATAGTCCATAGTCATTCTAATTCGTTCACATATCCACACACGAGCACTCGTAGGAGCATATGCGGAATTTGTTTTAAGGCGAAAGTCTTAAACGAGTATAGACATCAAATTTTTGTGTCATTTTTCTTTTTGTTAATGATGCGTAAGCCATCCCTGTGTAGCTACTCGCACGCAGTTTTCGCCTACGAGCGTTAAATAATTTATAATTAAATTTTCTTTTCACACCAGTTTCAGTTCCAGCAGACGAGAGATAGCTGTGACGTCACAATCGTATTGATGTACGGCATAAAAAAACGATATAATCGCTGGTTCATCACTTGTAGTGATTCCAGCTCGTGAGGCGGGCTAGCTTTATCATTGTAGTGAATTCAAACGCCACAGGAAAGATGATATCGCTGTATTTTCATCCCTCATGTGATCTAGACTTGACTTTTGACATCACCGCGCCGTCGTTCGGCTGTTGAAACCGAAAAATGCGAGATAAGAAATTCGATTATAAATTATTCAGCAGTTCCAGCCAAATATGACGTGGTGATTCGTGTACAGTAATGTCTTAGGCATCATTACAAGAGATAAAACATACGAACCCAAAAATTAGGTGTCTATACTCTAATGGCTCATGATCCGCCAGCGTATCCGTCCTTGCGTGCTTCCGCGAGAAGTGTCCCACTTCTTCCCGAGACTCCGCAGGATACCGTGAAACTGCGACGTCATCACCTGGTGAAGTCATGACCAATCGTGACGTCATGACATCACCAGGCGATTTATGCAAATACGAAGCTGACCTCGCCGGGCGTCCGATCCAGGCGTCCGTGCGGCGCCCTTCATTTGCCGCTTCCTCGAATTCAGCATCACATAGCATTACAGAAGCAGACGCAGTAGAGCAGGCATCAGCGGTGTTTCAAGTTGGTGTACAGGAAGGAAAAGGCGCAGTATCTGTCACAATTCTCCGCGGACAGATTGATTGATTTATAGGAAGGGAAAGGCGCGGTAACTGCCTCATTTGTTTTCTGTGGACACCTCAACCGCGCCGTAAGGGAAGGGAGGAAGGTGGGAGTGAAAGTGGAAGGAAAGAAGGAGCCGTAGTGCAGGGCTACGGAGTGATTTCGACCACCTGGGGATCTTTAACATGCGCTGACAACGCACAGCACACGGACGCCTTTCGTTTCGCCTCCATCAAAACGCAGCCGCCGAGGTCTGGTTCGAACCCTGGTACTCCGGCACAGTAGTCAGGCGTCCTTTTCTTCCTTCTCTATTTTCTCAGACAGAAGAGAAAATAGAGAAGGAAGAAAAAAAGGAAGAGGGAAAGAAAGACGCGCGCCGCAACACCAGTCGTCGTTCACCCCCGAAGCGGTGGCGGGTGCAATGGCAGCATACAAAAGATAAAATTTCGGTGCCAGGCTAGCCCCCGCCGCAAGCGGCAGTGACCTACCTGCCCCAACCGAGCCGTAAAAATGATAAAGGTGAGAGTGAAAGAAGAAATAGATAAAGGAGTGCCATAGTAGAAGGCTACAGACCACCGCGCTATAAAAGCTTTCACCTAATCGCACTTTAGTGGTCCAAAGTGCCCCCTAAAATTTTTTTGGTCGGTTTTGCGTGTTGGAGTCATGTGCGATTGCGGCTTGTTTTCTCGCACGAATAACATTTGTCTGGCTAATAATAGAATAAGGAGGAGCCGGTTCTTCAGTATAAACCAGCGTTCTCACTTCATATATTCGTCAGTTTTCAACCAGGCTGAATAACAAAAAAATTGTGTCATCCTCCTAGAAAGTGGTCCGAATGCCCATACGTTCATTCTGTCCGCTTTATCAGGCAGAAAACTTGTAAACTTTTATGTATTGGAATGATCTCGATAGTGGAACTTGACAGACTTCTTTCTTTCTTTCTTTCTTTCTTTCTTTCTTTCTTTCTTTCTTTCTTTCTTTCTTTCTTTCTTTCTTTCTTTATTTATTTATTTATTTATTTATTTATTTATTTATTTATTTATTTATTTATTTATTTATTTATTTATTCGAGCTGCACACAACACTGTCTCGATATAAGAAAGGAAACTGTACTAAAATGCGATGCTGCATTCCGTATTGAAGAATCTTTACTGAAGGAGAGCTATGCATACTTGTAGCACCAGTTGCTTTGTGCGAAAATGCGCCTTCTACACTAGGATTCTACATCACAAAGCTGTCGTGGCGATGCCAGCTAGTTGCACCTTCTGAGGACGGGGCTCTCTGTCAGCTGGACATTTTCTCCTGTTTTGCGTGTACGTATTATGTATTTGGCATTGCTTTAAACGAATAGAACGAAACACGGTGATAAAGAAAGGCAATCGCCATTCGAGTTATTCCGCTATATTGCGAATACGCACTCAGTTGAAGCTCCGCTCAGTTACCCCCGCCGCTATTATGGCTTCATCTTCTTTCGGGCGTCCTTTTCCCAAGACGATTTCTAAAGAAGCGGCGCACGAGAGAACCGACCGGCGCCTTCGAGGCTCCGTTGAGAAACGTTCAGAGTGCGAGGCAGGTCGAATCGTTTCCAGGCATTGGCCGCTCGTTGCCCGAGCGTAACGGACCATTTACTCAAGACCGATGGGCGTCGAATCGTCGACCACGCAGCTCGATAGGCGGTTGCCATTTCGCGTCAACGTCCCACTACCGTGACAGATTGCCAGAGCGAGCGCTTTGTTCTACGGCTGAGATAACGCGTGTTTAGACCACTAGGCGCCGCTAGTCGTCTGCTCCCTCTCGCCCTAGCGCGGAGGCTGCCCGAGTTCATGCAAGACAGCTTCGTCGTCCGGTCAACGTGCTGACAGGGAGGCAAGTTTAAGACATATTGAAAGCACGACTGACACTGAATTTCCATTTTTTTTTTTGTTTTTTGCTCAAATCGACGCCTTCGTTAGCGCGCTTTTGAACTGATACAAGCGAAATACGTGCAAATGCTCGCTGTCGTAGCGTAGCGGTGACTGTATTGTCCACACCTGCTTGCGCATATCCTTGAAATTCTACCGCAGCATAAGCTTTAGATTATTATGGTATCTAACATCATATTAGTTATAATCGCTTAAGGAATAAGTTATTTAGACTTATAGCACCCCCCCCCCCCCCCTTCTCTGTATCTACAGCTAAATAATTTGTGCCGCAGATTCAGCATAGGAATAGCAACTTTCTACGACAAGCACATGCTCTGAGAAATGAGAGTTATTAATCTCATCTATGTGTTTAACTGCCCGCAGCGACTCCCGTTATTTCTCGCCGCAGAGCGTCGATGGCCAAGAATTGAGTTTTATTAGCGATATCTAAGTAATATTATTATTCAGCAAACAGGCACTGCTGAAAACCTTGCAGGGCAGCAAGCCAAAATATGCGATAGCCCCATTTTTCTTCCCCGATGTTGACGGATGGTAATATTGCCTCTGAGCTGCTGACAGATCGTCTACACCGCACTGCAAATGAACGATGTCTGATCTGTAAGGCCGCCAGCGATCGATTGCTACATCCGTATATTAAGATGCGCGGTTGACAGCGTGGCTTTATTTGCTTTCTTATCCTCCTTCGTGCAGTCGACTAGTTTTCCTTTCGCCTTGAAGGGCGTGTGTTTAGGGCGCCCTCGAGAAAACAACCTCAACCCTTGCGAGCAAATGACAGTCCAGCTCGTTTCTGAGCGTTTCGAAATAACGGACCGCTGCACGAAGCAGGTATGCACCGACTCTGTCCTTGCACCACGCAACGCAACTTTATAATGAGACGTCTAGATGGCGCGAGTTGCTTCTGTAACCGGCACCCTGTACAGAAACATAGGTTGCAAAGGCTAAATGCGGTATCGTGACAACAACCGGCAGCATAATATATGCGAGCAAGACTAGACGCAAGGAGAGCGGTTATGTTGCGCAGAAACACACCAACTGACTAAAGGCAAGGGAATGAACAAAAACTTAAATGAGACCAGCGTGCACCGCTACTCAACGGGTGGTCATTGTGGACTCCTGTGTCGCTCAGGGCGGGACGGAGGGTACTCATTTGCATGCACATGTGTGTTGCCCACGTGGCTCAGCGGCACCACCGAGTGAAACTGGGCCTCTAAAAAGCGTTAAAGTGTACACTACCACGGCTCACGCACGGCGGCGCGACCAGTCAGAGAAATTAACAGGCGTGGTCGACGGGTTCCAGCGAGAGTGTCCCTGCAACTGCTCGCTAGCTCGCGATGCCGTCTCGGTTGTCGTGACGACCGGAGGCGAGCTGCGTGCTGCTGGGGGACCTTAGTAGTCCGTAGCATGCTGTCCCTGTGCATTAGAGGAGAGCGACCGAGCCCTCTGCCCGTCCTTGGAAGAGAGTCCGGATACGCCCGCCTAAGCTCCCGGGGCACCCGGCCTTTATCGCAAGCTTCCGCCGGCTTCTCCGTGCAGCGACAGCAAAAAGCGTGTAGCTAGTTGTCCGCTTATGTGCAAAATCCAGCTCGCAATTAAGCACTGGTGGCGGCAATACTGCAGGAGGCGTTTTGTGTATATTGTGAAGATGTACGGGTCAAACAGTTTTAGCTTCACTCCACCGCAATTATGTGCTTTGACGCATTTGCTTTTACAAAGTGGTATCCTTGAATTATTTGCATTGCCGACCGCACTACTCGAGTCATGTGTGGTGCATGATGAGGCAATAGAACACCTACCACTATTCGGATGTCTTTTCGTAAGGCTGAGCTTGATGTGCACGAAAATTCACGCGAAATCAACGGCGGCATGCTTCGCTCGGAGCCTTCGCACGAAAAGGAATGCCTGCGCTGCTTGCCTCGTCACTCACAACAGCTGAAATTAAAAAAAAAAAAAAAAATCGCTCTTTGCCCGGAAGCACTCGCGCGATTAGCCAATCTGACGATCACACTCTCGCTGGCCGTTCCCGGTTTATCACGTAGCTCCTTCTCGGAGTTCTGTGTTCGCCTCAACACAATACAGCGGCGATGGTCGTGGTCCATGACCATCGCCGCTGCTGCTGCACCGCTGGGCTGCCGTAGAGATTTTACATTAGCTGTGTGGTAGCGGTGAAATTGAAATAAAGGAATGATACGCCTGTCGGTAAAGGGTTCAACGTATCTAGCTGGCTTCGGGCAGATATGCTGGATATGCGCAAGTCGAGGCGGTAAGTGCTCTCAATTTCCAGTGTCGGTGCGCTCCAGCTTAGCAGGTGCGATTTTACTTACGGAGCATAGGTTGACTTACATAGTTTTCTGTTTCACAAAAAGAGCGAGGAACAGTTTACCGATGGCATTACTAAGCCGGTGTGCTATGGCACAGCACAATAGTGCACCCGCCTCGTGATTCCATTCATGATCTGTCTTTGCCTCCGCAAGCACTCCGGCTTGGTCATCGCCGCTGTACCCAAACCTAGAGAACTGCACGGGTTCGGGCCGGCCCGAAAGCCCGGGCCCGGCCCGGCTCGGCCCGCGGACCGGGTTTGGCTTGAAAATTGCTGCTTTGCCGGGCCCGGTCCGGGCTCGGCCTTGAAGTTGCGGGCCCGTGCCAGGTACGGGCCTAAGTTGCGGGCCCAGGTCGGGCTGGGGCTAGCGGTGTACGGCTACTTTCAGAACTGAAGAAATCCCGGCACTAAAATTATTTAAGTGGTTTATGAATAAACCACTAATAGTGCATTTCTTAATGCCGAATGAGAGAAAGCTCTGTAGACCGAGTTTAATCAGCGGCAGTCAGTGGTTTGTTTAAGTAACTTTGAGTGCGTCTCGCCATTCAACAACACAAGCGAAAACGTTAAAAAGAGAATGCGCAAAACCCTGAAACGTGTTCTACAACAGTGCAAATCATATGGAGCGCTGCAACGTTCATGACACACGGCTTGTATACATGAGCACACGCTTACTATAGTACGTAACACCACTAGTTTGGGATTTTTCAGCCATCAGCGAGCACACTCCGTCGGATCTAGCAGAAGGCACTCTTTTATCATTTCTGTTTTGTGTTACCTCCAACGACTGGACATTTGAAGCCCTATAAGACTCATTGGAGAAGTACGTTTAATCGAGTGCTCGGCGGGCTGCCGTATCCAACTCGACCCCCCCCCCCCCCCCCCCTTCAATCTTTCTTGAAAAAAAAAAAAAAAAAAAAACATCTCTACGCTACGAGAAACGCCATTGCATAAGAGCAGATTGCACGACAAATCTTCGGGTATTCGAACGCATAATGATGCACAATAAACAGCCGTTTTTTTTTTCTGCCTCCATAACAATGCGGAGAGTGTCTTTGAGTTCTTCAATAGAATATTGTTGTAGAAGGATCTGTGCATATTTTTTTCCCTGCCCTTGATCATACAGGTTCCTGTGGCCTAGTTGCCGGGGCAGCAAGTAGTGTGCCTCAAGAGCTAATTGATAATAAGGAGCCATGTTTAAAATACTGTAGTTCATAGCTTTTAAACTTGCATGAGCACAATAGCTTTAACTAATATGACATGCCATAAATTTCTTGACCAAGCATTTGCTTCTGCCGGTACTTTAAGAGTGCCTTCCTCTGCTCAGAAGAATATTTTGTCACATATTTCTCCCATCTTGGTTTGTTATTATGTGCAATTTAAGCGGTATTATTTATTTGATTTAATAGTACTATCAGTCTTATCTAGCCCTAAAATAGGAGTGCATTGCTTAGATCAAACGTACACCTCATAGCAGTAAACTAAGACATTACACATGAAATACAGTCATGAGCATCCAAGAATTGAGACAACAGAGATAATTACTCACGGCTCAGCATATACAACACTATCGCTTCGGATATATTGGCTAGCACACGTGGAATACGCATAGAGAAGGTAGGTAGACAGTTCCTCTTGCGATAGCCACTACATCCGACTCTATAGCAACCAACAATTCCATATAAGACCCTTGGTAGTACAGTCTCGCGCTCTTTCCATAAAAAAAAGGACTACTTCATGCAGTATTTTGAAAATATTTTTTCTTCCATGTGCTGAGAATTTTTGTTCCGCGTTATTCGGAATGTGGATTCTGTTATATACAGTTGAATTTCAATCAAAACTACGTCATTTACGTCGGGAAAAAAATTAAGCGTTTTGATTTCGCCTTAACTGTACATTTTAGGAGTCCGTGCAGACTGACTGCAGTTCCTAGGTCGGCCCGAGTCTTTGTAGTGCGGTCCTGGGGCCTGCTTCACGTCAGCGCGGCCCAGGGCCAGGCCTGGGCTTGTAACCATGGGCCCAGGCTGGGCTTGGGATTCAAACTATGGGCCTCGGGCCGGGCAGAAAAATCAGGCCCACTTGCATGCAGGAATGACGGTCGCCTTGGTCGGGCCGCATCTTCGCGTCACTTTCTTTTTCGCGCACATGCATGGAGCTCATTCTTTAGCACCGGAAGATAAAACCTGTGATATCCTCTATACCACCTCGATGCCTATCCTCCGACAGAGGGAAATCCCCAGATGGTGGCCGCCGCGATCGGGCATACAAGGTACTGCTTACAAATTCGAGATGTTGTAGTGCTTGTGTGACATATTGCGACTTGGCAGTAACACGGCTTTTTACCTGATCTCCTAAAATATTGCCCCGTAATTCTATTCTCCACTTGCATTCCTTTTCACACAGAACAGGGGTGCCAACTGAAGCCCCCTTCTGATTGGGCCTCCTTGCCTTTCCTTTTCATCCCTATCAGTATTGCGTGACAACAATAGCGCCATCCCACGGACTAACGAAACGCACCCGTACGCGTTGTTTAGCAGCAGAGTTCTTGAGGTTCGTGTTTATACAAGCACAGATTATTAGCTATACACATTCGAAGCGGCGCCAAACTGTGAGACCAAAGTGCTCCAGAGCATAAAAATATACCGAAAATATAGAACAGGAGTTCTCAAACTGGGCTCCGAGAGCTGCTTGCGTGGGTTCCGCGAGTAACCAGGGAGACTTTCTGCCGTTGGAAAGCCCATTTGCGCCGAAAAGCTTTAGTGTCCACCGAAAGAATAATAAAAAAAGAAATGCCTGCGCCGCGCAGCCACCAGAGAAGGAGCGGCAGATAGCCATTAAATGTGAGGCAGGCAGTCACGTGATTATGTGAGCCCAGCCGGTCGAGAGCGCGAATTAGATGGAACGTTTCTCGTGACCCCAGCTTTCTCATAAGGAAGTAATTACTCATTGACGTAACATCCACCTAAGCGCAGCCATATACGGCTGCAAAAGAAAGCTATAAAGCTTTCTCAAAAACTTCGTAGTTCAAGAAAAATTCGTCCTGGTCCAGGACGAAGTTTCTGAGAAAGCTGTATAGGTGGCATGCACTGTGCTCACATGACGCCCAACTAAGCTGCCGGCGGCCATTTTTGCGGTGCACGTAGCAGACGAGTTCCTCCTAGTACTGCTCCGAAAGCGTGCTTTCGTTGTGTTACTGTGGCTCTCGTGCCACATTCATGTTGTCACTTAGACTTCGCATGCATCGGAAATGGAGCCTGTAATTGTCGCACTCGATAGCTGCGTGAAAATGCGTCTTAAACAAACGCCACTTGGGTGGGCACATATGCGCTGGTTAGCGCTGCTCCAGCCGAGGTACGCGAAAAAGGCACAGTGACGAATGTTGTTCGTGGTATTCAGTTCAGTTCAGTCGTTCAGTCGCGTCCGACTCTTCGTGACCCTATGGACCATATCACGCCACGCTTTCCGGTCTCTCATTATCTTCCTAACATCACATAACTTCACCTGCAGCGCCTCGAGGATGCCATCTAACCATCGCGTTCGCTGCCTACCCCTTCTCCGGTGACCCTCAACCTTTCCCAACATCAAATCTTTCTCCAGCGACTCCTCTCTTCTCATCAGATGACCAAAGTAGCTGAGCTTTAAACTTTAGAATTTGACCCTCCAATGAGCAGTCAGGGTTTATGGTCGACAATATCGACTGATTTGATCTTCTGGCCGTCCAAGGAACTCTCAAGATTCTCCGCTAGCACCACAATTCAAACGCGTCAATTCTTCGGCGGTCAGCCTTCTTCACAGTCCAACTCTCGCATCCATACATCACAACTGGAAAGACCATAGCACGAGTTATACGGATCTTGGTTGGCAATGTAATGTCTCTGCTCTTTACAAGGCGGTTAAGGCTAGCCATGGCTCTCTTTCCCAGAAGCAGGCGTCTCCTAATTTCATGGCTGCAATGGTATTAGGTTTTCCTCTATCCCGGAAAGAAAGCTCGAAAAAAAAAGTGACAATGGCCGTTCCGTGAATCCGGAAAGCAGCATGTGCTTCTGATACGCTGCTTCATACGCTGCTGCGTTTCGAAGAAGTCTAGGCTATCCTTGACATTACCGAGCGTTTAGGAAGACACCGAAATGTTTAGCAGCATGAAACAAAGAGTGAATGAGACTCGGCACAACTACAAGATGCGTCCATGCGCTTCTATAGACAAAACATAATGTTTGTAAACAAAGATAGCGCTGCGATCAGCAGCGACGGGGTTGTATACATGCAAAAACGCAGCGTGCCTACACTGCGCCAAGCGATGTTGCCTTCGAGCACAACTCGCGCGTGCGAATATTTGGAAGTGTGCTCGTCTTTTATGTTAAGAAATGTTTCTGTTTTTGCCTGGGTTCTGCAATTTTTAAGCCTAATTGCCAGATGCAGCCACCACGCGGCGTGCTGTATCTGCTTTATTCTCGGTGGCAACACCAGCGCGGCTGCAGTGGGTGACTGTAACAGTGGGTAATAAAATTAAATGAAAATGAGAATGCTTAAGCTATAACAAATACTTGTCGTCTACTCTCTTCAACTTCCGGTTCCTATTGCTATCGCATGCAAGAAGGAGGATGACATCATGATTAAATGTAAGCATCTTTTCCATATTACGAACCTTCTCCTTCTCCAAGCAGCTTCACTGTTGAGAACGTAGAATATTACCGCCAAACAAAGTTATGCACTTTCTTTGAATAAAAAGAACATATTTTAGTTCTTCTTAGCTTCACTTATTACGCTGCCAACGCTGTTTTCTTTTTTTTTTTTTTTTTTCCTGATCGATGAAACACACGTTTGAGGGACTAGTGAAAGCCATTAAAAGATAATGTATACATGGAGGTCCGCAAGAACGCTCTCATTTTTCTCTCTTTGTTTTTATAGGAGAAATTCATGAACGTGGATGCAAACGTTTTTAACGAGCTTCGTTAGCAATGCGACGTTTACTTGATTTCTAGTACCGATAGTGAATAAGGAAAAGCGTGCTGCTTCACAAGTCCGGTGCGCTGATTCGAGAACATCGTGCTCAGCGGCTCGGTGCGACCGCTAAAAGTAGCTGGTAGCAGTTCTTAAGCTTTTTTTCTGTACGAACCGATGTTCGGGCAACAGTCCACGTGAGTGCAGATCTGACAGCGCAACTTTCCAGCATTCGACGGAATATCGCGACTGAGCTTACATTTTCAGCAAAAACATTACGAGGGACTTTACGACAAAGTAGTGAAAGGCGAAAGCCTGAGTGCCGCATTCTAGTACACAACTGGCACTAATTAGTAATTGATATTAATTAATTAAATTAGTCATTAGTCACTACTATTTAATCATGAAGTATGTAACTGATAAATTGCTGGATGATTAGTAATTATTTAGTTATTTAATGAATTACATAATAAATAAATAGTAATTAAACAATAAATTAGTCATTAATTTTTAATTGATCGTTGATTGGCATTTGGCAATTTAAGGCATGTATTCGCGCATACTGTGGTGGTGCTCTGTGATTGGTCGAGACCTCTATGACGTCATCCAGCCTCAGTCAATCAGAGCTGGCGCAAAAGCGGAACACATTTTGTCCAC
Organism: Amblyomma maculatum; assembly: GCF_055883805.1. Lineage (NCBI taxonomy): Eukaryota > Metazoa > Arthropoda > Arachnida > Ixodida > Ixodidae > Amblyomma > Amblyomma maculatum. The sequence continues at coordinate 170,153,730 of NC_139346.1, read as the reverse complement.
GACAGCATGAGCCCTTAAACGCTTCCTTCCGCCTTAAAACGTGCCCGGGCTACAAGCGCTTTTTCTTGGTCTAGTCGTCACACGGCCGAAGAACAATCACAAGGATTAGGAGCCGCAGACGAGCTGACAGTGACGCTGTAATTAATGAAAATGACAATGATGCCATTAGCAATGATAAGACGGTATATTTAGTTGATAATAATAATTAGATCAAACGTGATACACCGTGTGCACCAGCAGCGCTTAGGCGATTTCGCATGTCTGCAGTGGAGATTCCACAGTGCTCTCGGAATTTTTGCCTATACCACGAAAGTAGCGCTGCTGTCCCCAGCGCCGCCGCATATCCACTGACGTCACACTTGTCTATAAAAGTTTATCTCGCTCATGCACGCGCAGGGCCTACAACCTTCGCCGCCCTTTTTACGCAAAAGCGGCTTCAAAGTCAGCGCGCAAAGGTACGGCATTGCTTCACTTTCTCTCGAGACAAGTAGCGGGTAAAGACGGCGCGAAATATAGTCAACGGTGCCAGCGAAAGCGGAAGGCTTTAAAGTCCGTCTTGGGTTAGTTAAAGAGGCTAACCAGGTATTTCGTACTCGAAGCCTCTCTTGCGTTTCGCCGCCCGCGGCGTTAAACGAAGCACCGTGCGGCTCGGGTTGGCGTTGTTCGTCTCTTCGTTAACGAGGGCGCAAAGGGCGCACACTCGCGCATACAAATGCGTTGACTGTGAACGCCATCGCGTGCAGGCCACGGCTGCCGCTACGAAAGAAACGGCGGAAGGTGGTACTGCGCGCCAGGCGGAAACACTTTTCTGGCTACCGTTGCCTCCTCCCCATCTTTCCCCCCTTTTTTCTTCGACCGCATTTCTTACTGTCACACCCCGCGCACTTGTGCCCTACGCCGCAGTCCATTAACAGCGCGAGTGAGAGCGCTTTCTCCAGCTGTCTGATGCTATCGCGCCGTTCTTTAACGTCCACGCTCACCAGCAGGAGTAGTGGCATCCTTGAGTAGCCTGGCGACACGGATGCTAGGTACCTCAGGGAAAACGTGGCATGGTGTCTGTGTGCGCGAGCCCCATGCAGCCTCTCGCCTAAGCGCTGATGGTATGCGGCGGTGTATTTTAGCGTCTGCGTGTACTCGACCCTTCCTGCTGACCGCCACGAGAAAGGCGGCGTGTGTAGATACAGAGACGAAAGCTCCTCAGGCGGAAGTAATTGGTTCGGAAGTCCGTCGCCGCTTGCGTTGAGGAGGTATGCGCTCGCACGCACGCGTTGCGTGATTTCTTCCGTTTCCGCTGGGAAAAGTGGACACAGAGACGGCTGGGGCGCGAACTTTGGGGAGTGTGTGATCCTGATTACTGAGGATTATCGCGCTAATGCGCGCACGGTATACATATGGCCCCCTTTCGCGCAGTCTTCGTGTTCACGCGGCGACATCTCGATATATAGAGCTCAGAGAGGACTACACTTTGTTCCAGTTGGTAAGAAAGTAGTTTTTCTGTAAGGAACGATGCGGTAACTGTCTCGCTTATCGGGTTACACGCCAACCGCGCCTTGAGAGAAGGAATTAAGTGAGTTAAGAGGAGTAGAGGAAGATTCACTTCAGTGGATGGCTGCAGAATAATTCCGACCATCCGGGAACATTTGATGTGCGATGGCATAACGCAGCACACGGTCACATTTTGGGGTTTCCCTTTATCTAAACGCGGCCGCCGCGGATCGGATCGAACCCGGTATGTATAATGCGATCTGAACAGATTAGGATGATAATAGAGCGTCAGTAGATATCAGTGATTATTAGCATAATAGTGATGTAATGACTATGGCTTATTGCGGTGTGTATGCGTTTAATAACGAGATTAGATTCGAATGATGACAGAGATAATAGATGCAATCAATGGTTGTGCTGACTATATCATGACTATTCATTCTGATGATGCTCATGTTTACGACACTCGTATACAGAGCAAGCAGCCTTGAGTATAACAAAGCCTCGGATATAACGAAGGCTTGGGCATAAGGAGGTATCGGATAAAATAAGCTTTGGGGAGAACAAAGACACGATTATAACGATGCTCCACTGTACTGATATGCAATTCACCAGAAGCTATATGACGATTAAATACAGATAAGAATCCCGAGTAACCCATATCACAGTGCGAACAAAAGTTGTTTTCATTTTTCATTTTCATTTATTGATTCCTCAAGGGCCCGGAGGCTTTAAATAAGGCGGGGGGGGGGGGGGGGGGGGGGGCATATATACATTTGTAAATGTTGGAAACAATGAAAATAAAGCACACACTGAAAAGTAAAAAAAAAAGAACTACAAAGTGCAGCACACGTGAGAACTATATATGGTATTCATGTATGTATTCATGTTAGATGTCTTTACGCGACCTTTAACGATATATAAGCGTGAGTCAAAAGGCAGATGCTTTTATATTTTATTCGCATCAGTTACTTCATGAGTTTCTCCTTTGTTTCTTGTTTTTTTTTTTTGTTTTTTCTAAATGGTCGCGTATTATTCAATAAATTTTGGGATGTTATGTCAGTTTTGTGCAGCCATGCGCTGCTATAATCTGCCTGCGCACAGTGTTGGGATTTTCGGCACTTTCTTTCTTGTCAATATAGCGTTCACCGACCAGCTATCGCTCTAGTGAATCCCTCCTATGTGCTGGCAGTATGCAATGTGAAAGCAAACACTGTTCGTTCTTATAAATAAATTTTATTTTTACTTCCGCGTCAAATGTGCAGCGGTCGCAAAAAGGAAAAGACAGGTGGGCTACAGAATAATGTACAGTTCGTACTAAGATGGGAGAGAGAGAGAGAGAGAAATAAAAGCTTCCTCTTGAACTATACGACGTCAGAGGTATAGCAAAACTTCCACTTCTGATTAAACAAATCAATGATGCCACTTGCTGGGCAAACAACTTTCTCTGGCGCACATCTGATCAGAATATCATAATTATATTCACGTATACACTGACGAATCTGTGTCAGCACAGGTATTCGCAGCAGCTGTGGTCATACCCGCTCAGAAAACGACTCTTCAATTCCTTTTGGGACATATATGCTTCCACG
>NC_139346.1:170125653-170145653 GCF_055883805.1 Amblyomma maculatum | reverse complement strand
AGTGACGTCAAGGACGGCGTCTACCACTCTTCCGCTTCTATTGCCCGAGCAGGCCGTGCATCACCTGTCGCTTGCAGGCTACGCAGTGCAACCTTTTTCTTGTCTCGCGCTTGTTTTCTTCTTGCGAGCGTTACCGCAAGCTTTTTCAGTGCATCTTGCACCGTTCTTCACGAAAAGAACGACCATGCCGTGGTTCTGCGAGCCTATGGCTGCACGAACACTGGCGGCCGAGAGGATGTCGCGTTTCATAAATTCCCAAAGGAGCGCAAGCTATCGGCGCTTTGGGTTGCCGCGGTCAAGAGGAAGGATTTCAAGCCAACAAAATCGTCAGTGATCTGCTCAGATCATTTTCGCGACAGTGACTATCACCAAAGCTTGTCGTTGATGCGATCTTTTGGGATACCGATCAAATCAGCGCGATTGAAAACCGGTGCTGTGCCTTCTGCCTTCGCACACAAGAGCACCTCTCCGCCGCCAAGAGCTGCTTTCGCAAAAAGAAAACTCGAGGTAAGAGGTCCAATACATCATATTGCTCTTCTGTTCTGTTTACGTTTTTGTTCTGTGGGGCAGATGGGTGGCCGGGCAGACGAAGGCACAGGTGAAAGTAAAACTATTCAGCATTGGCGCCCGCTGACGCGGCTGGAAAACTGTGAGAGAGTAGGACTTTTTTTTTTTTTTTTTTTTTTCATGATTAGGCTATCGGTGCGATGCGGAAAGAGTCATCACACTGCTGAATCGACGAATGGAAAGGCAGCCCTTATTTGCTCATGAAAAGTTTTGTTCAGGAAAACGAGCAGTTTTGGACCTCTAGTATACGTTTTGCACTTGGCGATCCGATTCTGCTTGCACATGCCAAGTATGAACTTTTTAAAATGGAAGTCAGAAGCCTATGTCATAAAGGAGAACGCACATTCTAAACTCGCCTCTGCTTTGTTAAATTAGGTTTCTTATGTCATGTTTATATCTTATGGCCATTTTCTTATTTTCAGGTTCTTGGAGAGCTCCTGGAAAATTCAACTATCCCAATTAAGAAAGGAAATCGGGGCAGCATGATGTCTGTGGTCGAAGTCGCGATGTTAAGCGCAGCTAAATGAAGTGTGCTAAACTCGCGACACGGCAGCGCGTGACTGCCGATAGCTGTCCTAGCGTTTCGGTATTTTTACCGGTGTTCTAAATGGGATTACGCGCGCGCAGCAAGGTAGCGGCCTGACTTCTCGTCGATACCGCGCTCCCGCGTTAATTTGCTAAATCCCGCCAGATTAAAATGTATACGTACTCGAGGTTGCGAGAGCTGAGAGCATGACTTTTGCTGCTCTTGCTGGCATATAAATGACTAAATTCACGCAACAAAACTGGGGCGACGGCTCGTCTGGATGAGTTCATTTGTTTACAATCGTCACATCAAGCGCATTGACACGTGACACTGCTTCGTTCGAGTCTGGCAAGAGATTAGGGCACGAGTAACGCAGGTATGTTCAATTGAGAGCGGATCACAGGCGCATACAGCAGTGCAGCGCAGCGGTACGTACCAGTGTGGATTTCCCATGCGGGAAAAGGTTAGCGCTGTCTCCTCTCTCGTCATGTCGCCGCTGCCGCCAGTGTCACCTTGTTCCGAACCCGCCGCTGGTTCGAACAAGTACGGCTCAATATCATATTCCCCTGAGCAGCGTGATCGTTGCATGTTCAGCAGCATACATCCACAGAAAAGCACGTGCGTACATGTACAATCGCTTGGACCGCCGCTACCACTGAATGGCACGCCGTCATTGACGTCACGGCGCGCTTGACCAATCACAGGCAAGAGCGCCACTTTCAAAACGCCCCACGGCGTTGGTGCACGTTTTTCTGATTAAAAAGTAGTTTGCGGTCACTTATGACTAAATTTAACGTCGTATTCGTGTTCAGGGGGTCGTAAACTGTATATCTGTATTCCGAACTCTTTCTTTTTAAAAAGTGATGCAGCTGCCCTTTAAGCAACACCTCCTTGTCGCCGTGGTAAAGGGTGTGAAGTCAGCACAGAAAACACAGTCGACATGTATTCGCATTGTGCTCGTGCAGTAAGCATGCCATTCGACCGACTGTGTAGTGCAGGAAAGATTGGGCCAAATAACGCAAGAACGTTAGGGGGAAATGCACAGCTAACATAATAAGGAAGTGAGCGCAATTAATAAGTCTCACCACTGAGAAACGTGGTCAGTTTCGCAACGTTCATATGAAGGCCCGACTTCACGATCGTCATGCGACGTATTTATTGTTATAGGAGACCTTTTTTTGTTTTTCAATTATTTCCATCAGATTCATCTGCCGTCATCCCTACATGTGGTATTTTGACGAAAAGAAAATAGAAGGAATGATTGTTCTGGCCATGATAGGCTTCCCGACCAGATAATTTTGGAATTCTCCCAATACAATTAATGTTGGCGATTTCACAGAGTTGTAAAATTATGTAGCTTTCAACAATATGCGGCAGCCGGAGCATCCTAGACACGATGTTGTGGGGTTCGCTGCGCGAATGGCTGAGACAGAGCCGTGTTTCATTGCATCGAAGGAGAAATTAATATTACGTCGCCCTGTTTGTAACCGTCTCTAGGATGACATCATTTTGTTTGCTTAATTCAGGCGATGTCAGAAAGCTTCTGCGTTTTTCTTCTTTTTCCCCCGAATTCGACATTTATTGAGGCCGAAACGAGTGTGCATGGGCCTCGGTGTGCGAGTTAAAAGTTAAGCTCTTAAGAAAAAAAATTGTCCTGCTAACCATTTTCCTTGTCCTGCGCGAATTTATAAAAACCAAAAAAGTACTCAGCTTAACTCGTTGAATGGGGTTGGAGAGAGAGGGATACAGAGAGGGGCGAATTAGGTTGGCGGGGTTAACTGCATGGAAAGGTGTACTGCGGTTTGCTACACTCTAAACACAAATGAGTCTAAAGGGGAGTAAAAATGGAGTAACATGTCCTCCAGCACACTCCCTTCTAGGAGCATGGTATTCTCTTCAAGCTTTCAGGTATACAGACTTTCACATCTAACCATACGGAATAATTTACTTTGGCCCCAGAAGCATATTCTACTCCTAAATAATATTTATTTGATGTAATTAGCGATTAAAGGAGCCAGTGAACCACTGCACCAGTGTTTTAGATGTTATTAACTATGGGGACACAAAAAAACTCATTCAAGAATTTCGTAATTGCTAGAACTTCGCATATTTGCAAGTGAGAGTTGGCTTCCGTATTGTCAGTGATGGAAATCTGCGGCAGGGCTCAGGCAGTATGCCCTGAATTTAATAGGCAGTGCGCTGAAAGATAGGCTACTCCCTTTTTACTCTGTTACAGGTTTATTCGTGTTTAGAGTGTACACCCGATTGCGGAGTAAGGGGAGGAGGAGGATAAAAAGGAAAGCACGTCGCAAATGCATAGGTGATCACGCTGGCAAGGAGCTCTCGAGCCGAGTTCCTGGCGAGACTTCAGAGCCAACAATCGCTGCGGTCACCTGGCAATGATACATCTCCGTCGGTGGGTAAGAATCAAGGTTTCCAGGGCGCGCGGTATAGCGATTATTTTTCAGGTCTAAATGCAGACCATGCACAGAGAACGTGCTCTACCGTTCCGTCACAACTGCAGGTATATATAAGCAAATTTTTCAGCCATACCGATATGAAAGCATCAGGAAGCACGGCCAAAAAAATATGAATAGGAAGCGGTACCGCACCTACCGTGGTCGGTGGCTCAGTGCTTAAGACTTGAGCTCGGCTACTGATCTAGAGTTCCCGGGTTCTAATTACCTAACCACGGCGGCCACGTTTCGCCTGCTTTAACATGCGTGTGTGCGTTTGTTTAATAAGTTGCGCAATATTATCGTACAGCTAGACCTCGACCGCGGCTATGTTGCCATGGAGACCCTTCACTGTAGGTTGAGTCCGCATGTGTACGGTATACAGATGGCTCACCGTGGAGCGTACATCCGACCGAGACAGAGCACCACCTTGCGACCAGCCACAGTGTTGGCACAGCGGAGATAAAATGTAGGGCCTGGGTTGCACCAAAGCCAAGGGCATCAATCTCCTCTCTTCAGAAAAAAAGAAAGCACCCACTGATCCCGAGCAACTAATCGTAAAGAAACCGTCCAAGCCGGCGTCTCGTATACGACCACGCCAGATAGTAAAAGTTTCCTTTCTTTACAGCTTCGCAACGGAGAAGGCCCTTAAAGTCAAGGTTTGCCGAAAGTGACCTTCGTCCGAGCCGTTTGCTGCCGTACAATGGCTGTCGCTGAGCTTTGAGCAGGCGACAGCTTTCGGGAACTCTTAGGCTGTAAACGTGCCACCGAAAAACCAGATGTCCCATTGCCGTCGGAGTTCGGTGCTTCCGATGAAGTGTAAACAACAGGTCTAGGTGCCAGGGAAATTATCAGCAGAAAAAGGGTGAAATTAAAGGAGGCAATTGTGCCCTAACCGTGTTCCATTTTTCCTATAACCACCTGCTAGCTGAACAGAAAGCTGTTGCGCTTAGCCATCAAACATGTTTCAGAAGCCTATTGTCTCGACCGAACTGTCGACAATGCGGCCATTAAAACGACTAACGTCACTATGCCCACAGCTTGCAGACTATTTCGCCGCTTGTTTTCAGAGCATCAGATAATGTGCTAGAAGAAGGAGTAAGGGGGGGGGGGGATGCTGATGATGCCGAGGCCAAAGGGCTCCACCTGTCGACACAGTGCGTGCCCGCATGTGATCGCCTATGACTCAAATACCTGAAGAAAAAAAACGCTAATAATTAGCATTACAAAGCCTCGTAATCATCGGTCAATATTTTATCGCTCAAATTCGTTATAATTGTACTCCATGACAGCGTTTCCCTAAAGTTGATGGAACGAGGGAATTGTGATAAGGTTTGGCTTAAGGGGTTTCTCGTCCTAAAGCGACTGAGGCTATCATAGACAGCGTGGTGGAGGGCTCGGAAAATTTTCAACCATCTCAGGTTCTTTAGCGTGCACTGATATCGCACAGCACACGGGCGCCTTGCTTTCCACCTCCATCGAAAAGCGGACGCCCTCCTAATTCTAACGCAGATCCACGTATCGCCCTTTCATGATACCTACAAGCACCGCGATAAATTAACCGGGGTGGTGCAGTGGTAAGATGCCAGACTACTGTGCCGGAGCACCCGGTTTCGAACCCGACCTCGGCGGCTGCGTTTCGATGGAGGCGAAACGAAGTGGCGTCCGTCTGCTGTGCGATGTCAGCGCACGTTAAAGATTCCCAGGTGGTCGAAATTCCTTTGTAGCCTTCCATTATGGCTTCTCTTTCTCTATTTCACTTTAACTCCAACCTTCCTCCCTTCCCTTACGGCGCGGTTTAGGTATTCACAAAAACAAGTGTGACCGATACCGCACACAACCTTGGCGTGCTAGCCCAGTCTCATCTCCCGACGACAGATGGAGCGATCGTTTGATCGTAAACATCTAACTCTGATTAGTGCGTCAATATAGGATCGAAGTACCCGTCGACAAAAAAGTCTCTGACGTTCTTTCGTCACGCTGATCGAGTGTGACGAATGACGACTAAGCGATAGTGGCTTGCGGGTATCGCAAAACTGGCACACAGGGCACACAGTTCTTCTATTTGTTTTTCTTTTGCATAGCTCATTCTCGCTTGGGGCCTTATACGGCAATCACTGCAAGCTCGTGGGAGAGCTAGGTGGAACAAAGTGGCGCATGCGCTGGTATCTGAGCTCGACAGGTCACACGAAGCAATCATCTCACAGGCAGTGAGTGACCTCTGGCCGATTATTTTCCCGGTTCATTTCTAGCTCTGCCTGTACTCTTCCATCACCGTTGCAGCTTGTAATTACCTTTCCATTTTGGTAGGCAGCTACGAGTAGAAAAAGACACAAGAAATAAATAGAAGAAGGGCGCCTTTAGGAGCTGCAAATCCCAGCGTTTCCTAAATTGACTTTGTCGATTTGAGGTGGAGAGTCGGTTTCTCGGTTAAAAGGAACATGTTATTTGCAAAGCGGATAATCTTGAAATGGCTATATTGGACTTACAGTTAAGGGAACTGTGTAAAGGAATAAAAAAAAATATCCCGATAAGTCCAGCTAAAGAGAGGCGCTGGGCCTAATGGTTGTCGGAGAAATGACCAGGAGAACATTTTGTAAAAGAAATTAGAATTTTAATTTTGTTCCACAGTGTCATACTACCATGAAATAGCAGAAGACGGAGACTAAAAATTGCCGACGATTACGTTACTTCCTAATGCGAAATTTCTGTTTCACTTTTTCGATAGATTGAGGCAAAGATTTCGAGCAAGACACGTATGCACAATTACAGACTTTTTTTTTAATTTTTCACACGATTCCTTCAAGAAACACTCCACTAACAGTTCTTGGCTGTCATGAAAGAAGAATTGTGATTGGAGAAATGAAGAGAGCAATTAAGTTATCGGGAGGTTGCGGGAGGCAGCGCGTGGGCCCATAGGAACGTTGCGTGACGAACAGATAGCAGCGACTGACTGATTCCGCTGACGCCGCTAGCGAGTGAAGAGAACGTGACTCTGCGTTTCGGCTTGGGATGCACGCACCGTGATCCGCTGATAGCGAGCCGGCGTTTGGGCAACCGGCGAGCACCTTCGCTGCCACGCAGGAAGATGGGGAGGGTATAAGCAGTGGCGAACGGGGGAGCGCGCGCAGCAATCAGATAACGCGCGCGGTCGGCGCCACGCAGGAAGACGATAGCGTAGCTGGGGAGGAGGCCGACTTCGACGCGAAACCCAAAGAGCTGCGCTCTAAAAATTGGAGCACCCGAGATTCCGATTGGTGCCTAGAGGAGAAAACCGTGAACAACTATGGGTGATCACGTTTAGGTTAGCGCAGTATAAACTAAGTAAATAAATATTGAAATAAATGAATAAACATAAAAAGAAAAGAACAGAAATGAGACCTATTTTTCAGAAGTGAGGTAGAGGATGGAGTAACCTGAGCAGCTATATGAACTTTCGAGCGTCGTGAACAGCTTCTATACGTAAATGTATTACACCTTCACGAAACCCCGATAGTATGTACTAAATTAGCGATCGCTTTGAGGTTCGAGCGAGAACGCTAACGGCCCTTCCTAGAGAAACTATATCTTGATTCATGTTGGAAGTTCGATGGTTGCGCACTTGGTCGCCAGACGGCGACTTGCGCGTTATGTCAACCTCCAACGTTGAATCTCATTGCTGTATATCTGCAACAGCAAACCGCGAACAAAAAAAATAAAAACGCGTAATCAAAGTTGACCATCGTAAATCAAAGAAAGATACAAAAAGCACCTAAGCTTTCCAAAAGCTTCCTTGTTGCGATAAAGAAGGAACCTTTAATGCAAACTTTGAACCTGGAATTGTGCGAAATTATGTTCGGTGTTCCTGAAATCGGTAAAATATATTAGCGCATTAATACCCGCCATCCGTGAGAAGCCCACGAAAGCCTTCTTTACCATAATTTATTCTCTATAAGAGGGTGATTCATTACAACACAACAAATAAAATAATAAAAATAAGCAGAACGGCGTGTAAAGCTCAGTGTTCAGCACTACCGCGCTGCGTGACAGAGCAAGAGTCCCATTTGCAAGCGATCTCCTCTGCATTACATCCCTTTTTTAAAATCCTTCTCTTTAATGAGATGCGCATTCGTTAATACTCGGTCGCAAAGTTCTCGCGGTTTTATAACGAAATGATTTCCATAAGCACCTTATAAGCGTCCTAAGTCGCTACCTCTACAAACGCTCTCAGCGAAACTATGAAAGGCGCGCATATGTGGAGGACTTCGCGCTTATAACCGCAAAGGGCTTGTTTACTTCGGTAAGAAATTAGCCGTGTGAATGTCGTGCAGCTTTGCTCCTCAAAGGGGCTTGAACGATCAACAATTCTGTGTTTTAAAATTAAAATCTCACTGTCTAAGAGGCTTTATGCTCTGTAACAATCTAAGCCCCGTGCAAAAGCATGGAAACATTCGGCGATTCAATGGAGGCGAAAAGCACGGCGCCAGTGTGCTGTGCGACATCAGTACACGTTAAAGAACTCCAAGTGGTCGAAAGTTTCGGAGCCCTCCGCTACAGCGCCTCTCATAGCCTGAGTAGCTTTGGGACGTTAAGCCCTAGAAACCAACCAAACCAACCAATTTGCGAAAGACAAATTTGTCAGAGATCATAACATAAGGATAGTATAAGTGGTTCGTGGCCTACGTAGTATGATTCAGTAGCCTGTAAGCAGAAAAAAAAAAGTAAGGTTTTAACGAACTGAGTATGACTGAGGAAAGCTTTTGCTCACATGTCGAATTTGGTGTAGATAGGTACTTGCAATGCACAGAGTCTGCACGCAATGCAATGGGCTTTGTCGATAGGTACGAGGTTACAAAACACTCTCGGGCTGTGGATTGCAAGTAGTCTCAATCTACTATAATCTGATAAGTACGAACAATAAAGAAAGATATGTCCACCTACTCGAATTCCAAGAGCAATTCGTGGATTCGAATCAGCTTCGCTCCAACGACCTTTTTTTTTACCACTGCTTCAATCGCTCCAACCAAGGTGGGCCTGTAGAAAGTCTCAAGCAAGATCTGTGCTCGGTTTAGTGCAATGCTAACAACAGCGAATGTTTCGTCTTTTTTTTTTTTGTATTTGGTTACAAGGCCCACTAGAGCCATCAAGAAATTGCCTCGGCCGACGATATTTCACGTCGTCCAGGCGGAGTATTGGGAAAAGTTTTCAACTAGCAATAGTCGCTCCTCAGTTAAAACTTCATGGGATGCGACACTGCCTCTGCGCAAAGCTAAATTTGCCACGGCCAGTTATACGAGATCCCGCTTGCAATCCCTCTACGATAGACGGGTTAATTACGAGACATCAGCTGTCTTAACTCAAAGTATTTGAAACAAAAGATGGAGTCGCCAAGCGAAACGGTTTTTGCATCCCGCTTGAAAAGAGTTTATTTGCAGCAGCACCTCAGGAATGGTTGTTTTCAGTTATTAGACAGATTTATTACGCAGACGGCATCTGTGCATTGGACACGTGGCGCCCAACAGTGTTTCAGAGCATCAGCCGCGCACACGAACGTGGATTATCGATGCCTCCACTTTCCTCCTTTCCGAAATCATCCAAACGTGCACGCAGCCAGCAAATTTATTAATTTGTTTTATTGCCGCAGCCACGTTTCGATGGAGGGGAAACGCAAAGGCGTCCGTATGCTGTGCGAGATCAGTGCACTTTTAAGATCCTCAGGTGGTCGAAATTACTCTGGAGCCCTCCACTACAGCACTTCCTGTATATGTACCATATAGTGTTTTGTATATTTGGTCTGTGAGTAATGTGTGTTTTTGTATGTATGTATGCACCCAATAAATTCTCTTTGCATCCTTCTTTCAATCCCACCTTCCTAAGTCGCAAAAAGCTACAGAAAATTTTCTGTTGTTATGACAGATTTTCTGTGCGGCTTTTGACGGGAAACTTGTTGTGACAACAGAACGTTCTGTAGTAACACCACAAATGCTTGTAGTTACGACAGAAAAGTGCCACAGAACTACAGACAACAGAAATATACTACAATAACTACAGAACTACAATAATGTACTACAGAACTACAGAAAAATTTGACGTTTACGACAGAACTACAGAATATTCTGTCGTAATTTTGACACGGTTCTGGACTTTGTTTTCGACCGGGTACCTTCACCTACGCCACTGTTCAGGTGTTCGCGGAGAATTTTGACATCTACTGAGCCTTTCTTTTTCTGCAAATCAATTTATAACTTCCAATTTTTAACAAGCAACGCTCGGGTGCACAATCACACATCGGCCGAGTGACAGATTCCGAGGACCCAGGCAGCGCCAGAGATCGGCTGACACAGGGCTGATAGTTGCATATTTCAAACGACATTTCCCGAAATGCCGCGTGAATAAATAAACATAGAGAAGTTGTATTTTGCGCCCTATGAACAAAATTTTCGCATTTAGGCGCTTCACAATAAAAACTGCAAAACGTGGAAAGGGTGCTTTCTTATCAATTTCCTTCTAGGGTTAAAAAAAAAGTGGACAAGGTTGTACAGTCAAAACACGATTTAACGAAACCCGATTTAACGAAAATCTCGATTTAACGAAGGTATCCTAATTCCCCCTCAGACGCCCATAGGGTTCAATGCTTTGACTAACCCGAAATAACGAAGCCGATTCCGTGATCTGTCCCGATTTAACGAACCTTTTTTCGAGAAATAAAGGTGAAAAAGTGTTAATTTTTGGTCTATTTTGTAGACAGCACCCCAAAATTTATTGATTGCGAGTCAGTGGTAACAGCGCGGAGCATCTTCATCCCGTCGCCTTTCTTGTCGAGTAAGAATTTTTGTTGTTTCTTTTCATACGCGCTAGCTGCGCCGGTCGTGGTGTTGGCGCTACCCACTCGAAAGTAGCGCGGGGGGTCATGACGATGACCATACGGACCCCCAAAGATTGCGCTAGTTGTATGATTACCAACTTTGGCGCCAATTTGTCATTAGCTGTGTGGCTTGCCGTCCCGTCGGCGGTATTTAGGGAAGATTGTTGCGCCGCTAGCCGAATCGTCCTTTGGGTCGGTGCTACCGGCGTGAATTCGTCACGCGCGAGTGCGACGAAAAGTGAAAATGGTACGTGCTAACCGATACGACCGCGATAAGCTGGTACGGTTTATGCAGATGCAAAATGCATTATGTTCAATGGGTGTTCGGTCGGGGACTTGACTTTACTACTTTTAAAACAAAAGTACTGTTTAAGCGGGTACGTTTTAAAGAGGTTTTACTGCAATCGAATGTACTGAATTATGTGCCCAAGAAATGCCTTATTCAATTTAACGAAGTTCTCGATTTAACGAAATAATTCACGGCTCCCCTCAACTTTGTTAAATCGAGTTTTAACTGTACTTAGGTTTCGTGCTTAAAGAAAAAGTGCATGCCTAACAATGTCAAAATTCTGCATAAATTTAGCTTTTTTTTTTCAATCACAAACGCCCAAAATAGGCAGCTGAGAAATTCAACAGAAGGTATAACGAAATGGCTTATTGAGTTGCTACGCGACTGCGAAGGAAAGCTGTTATTTCTTACGAAATGCTCGTGCGTACAAGTAGCGTATAGGTTTCCTGGTCTCCTGGCTCTATAATCCGTTGGAAAAATAACGCATTGAGAGAAAGGTTTCCCACTCACCGACAGTGACATATGCGACTTCTTTAATTGGTTCCGCCAACGCAATGGTCGCGGGGCTGGGAAGAAAAGTGTCATTGTTTCTTAAATTGGTCTTTTGGTTGAATGTGAATTCAAACGCACCGCAATAATCTCTCAGCAGGATACGAACGTTTTCGATTTAGCGCCAGCATTTTGCCATTAGTGCGGCCATTGCAACAATAGCAACGGCTGAAAAAACGACGGTGTGCAGAAATTTTGTCATTCCGCAAAGAATAGCAGGAGGTCGAAATTAATCCGCACTCGGATTAACGCGGATCGCTGTTGCGCATAGTCCACATTGTTGTTTCATCTCTTATAAATGCCATAAGAGGAGCAACTTCAAACTTGTGGCAACAAGAATCGAAGATTTTCTGTATAGGCAAGAATCACTCTCAATATCCACAAAGTACAACATTGATTTGATTGTCATTATAACTGTAAATGTCGAACGACACCGCAAGACTTCAAACCTAAATTTTAGTATCCAAGAGCCAATAGGGATTTTCTTATAGGCTTTGTAACAGAGCAGGAAAATATGGAAGTTAATTCTTTCATTAGTCGAGTGTACAGTCGAATTATTTGTGGTCGAGCATTGTCGAGAGGTCCATGAAAGAAGACTAAATTTCCCTAGATTGGTCAGGTACGCATGGTTCTGTGTAGTTTGCCATTAGATGAGTTGCCATAGGGCGCGCTGAAAGCTGGGAGTTCTTGCACCATGCCTGTAGTGCCCTCCCTATTTAGGAGACTATAGCCTGGACCCTCGCTCTGAAGCAGTTTTCTGGCCCCTGCTTGAGATTTTGTGCGTGTACGGCGTGCGCATTATGTCTTCAAAAGCATGTATATTCAAAAATTCAAAGGCATTTATATTCTTCAAATTCATGTAAAATCATGTATAAGCGTTATAACAATCATGACCGATATATGTTGAGACCATGACTATACGAGGACCGCAACAAACATGACTGTCACGGCCTTATATACCGATATCTCCCTTATCGACGTCTTTCCTTTTTTGTTTTGCCTTTCTCCTTTCTCTCCCTATCCATCTAACTCCACGATAAAGATCTCTTTACTCTATCTCTGAAGCCAGCTTAGCCAATGGTATAATCCCACAGTACACCGTCGGTCTTCAGCGCTTACGTATCTTTTTGGCATGAAACCCCATTTTAAAGGGCCGTTATTCACGTTATGAGCGCAGTTATCGCACTGGCCATATATCGTCATTTGTTTACGCAAGACAGGGCTTTCTTATATAGAAGAGCGGTCACTAATGGTTCTTTTCCCTTTTTTTTTCCTTTGATGTAGGTTTCTTAATTCTGTATGGCAAAGCATGGAACTCTCCCTACTAACAAAAAAAAAATTCCTCCTTTTTCATCCATACCACCAGGTAGTATTTTATTGTAATGAGTAAATCCACAGGAAAAAAAATCTAACCAAATAAGTAGACACGTATACGGTACTACTAGAAGTCAATACTTCATCATGCTAGCGTTTGCTGGTTTCACTCATTTAAAGAGAGGTAATTAAAATCCGCTATCAGCGTTTTTCTCTTCCCGGGTTCTAACATGACGTGGCCCTCATGGCAGTCCCTAAAACCTTGATCTAGATAGACGAATACATTAGCCAGCTATAATTACAAGTTCCAAGTCCTGGGACCGTATACCGAAAACTGCAACACGTCCTTCATTACGTTCCTATATCCTTAACTGAGTCGAGTTAGAGGAGCCCCACATCTCTACACTTTCACCCATGAAGAGTTTTGTAGTCATAGCCGACGTCGCCGATGGTTACTGTCAAGCCTTGCAAATGTCCAAGCCAAACACGCCGTACATTTTTGAAGCAAGGTAAAGACTGGAAGTCGTGCGCTGTTCCCTTCACCTTCTGGAAACCACTTTTCTTTTTTTTCAGGACGTACCTTAACTCACAGAGCCCCTGTGCCCACTGTATATGTTTGTGCTGTATTCTTTATAAAGCGTAGTTAGGGATTAGAAGTGAGGAGAGAGTATTCGTGCGACGGTTGCTGGAGGGTATGGCGCCATACGGAGGGTGAATAAACGCTGCCGTTTTGAGAGCGTTAAAAGAGAATTTGGGCAATTGATCTTTATGCAATATTGACCTTATAAAATAATGCTCCATAATGACCTCAGTGAAAGTCGTTTTCATGAACAGTTATGTTATAACCCCCTTGTTACCGAAAAATTTGCTTATTTTAAGGAATGACTGTTGTTCCTACGACCACATTCACAAAAGCTTAAAAGATGCATGCTTTTAGAAAAAATAATAATTTTAGCGATGTTTCACCGAATAACAAGTTGACAACCAATCTATTAGGCATGGCTGTCATCAAGTAAGATGCATGTTTTTCATACATTAATAAATTTCAGGTGACTGCACCAATATAGTTTTTCTTCGTCAGATGACACCTCGTAAATTTTTGCCGTGAAGAATATCATCCGCCTGTGGCCTAACGAGTGCTTCTTGCAAGGGTATTCAATTTTTTCCTGTCCGTTCTCTACAAACACAGCGTTCATACACTCGCACCAAATGCTTCCGAGGAGAAACACTTTCGGTGAGTGCTTCAAATTCAGAGGTCACTCTTCTTCCCCCGATTGAAAGACTTGCAGGGGAAAAGCTTACAACTGCACGCATACCACAACTGTTAATCTTTTCATCTTCTGTCAGTCCTCTGTACGGTTGTTATTATCTTGTTATGCGAACACAGTAAACAAAGAGAACGTTTTGCTAGTCGCGACACTTATTAACACGCAGCTGAGTTGCGGCCTTCGGAAATGAAACGAACAGGGAGGGGAGGGAAAAAAAGGGGCGAAAAGAAGACATGAAAGGGATATGGCATGTAAAAACGCATAATAAATATAAAGTTAGCGCACCGCTCATGTCAACTGAGCAGCTTACATGCTTTTCAGTTATTCGCCTCCATCGAAACGCGATCGCCGGCGGCTGCGTTTTGATGGAAACGAAACATAGAGGCGTCCGTGTGTTGTGCGATGTCAGTGCACGTTAAAGATCCCCGGGTGTTCGCAATTACCCAGTAGCTCTCCACTACGTCTCCTGTTTCTTTCTTTCCACTTTCTTTGCTGCCCTCCTCCCTTTCCTTTACGGCACGGTTGAGGTGTCCCAGAAACGTGTGTGACAAATACAGCGCCTTTCCCTTCCTGTGTGTAACTTTGTGGGTCACATCCCAGTCGAAAAAAACTACAGAACTGTGTCAAAAATACGACAAAATATCCTATAGTTCTGTCGTAACCATCAGATTTTTCTGTAGTTCTGTAGTACTTTTCTGTAGTTCTGTAGTTTTTCTGTAGTATATTTCTGTTGTCTGTAGTTCTGTAGCACTTTTCTGTTGTAACTACAGAAATTTATGATGTTACTACAGAATGTTCTGTTGTCGCAACAGGTTTCCCGTCAAAAACCGCACAGAAATTCTGTCGTAATTGTTCTGTAGTTGTTTCCGACTGGGATGTGTGTCGCACCACAAGGTCATGACGTTAACCCTTTGACTTTTGGGTGAACTTTGACGTTTCGAACTTGGAGCTGAGGAGAGAATGAAAGGGGGTGGAGCACGTTATTAATCACGTAGGTGACGCCACGTTGCGCCATAGCGCAATAGAAACACCCACGACATCGATGAGTATAAGAACGAGGAGCAACCGTGGAGGCTTGTTTGCCACTGCCGTTTGTATATGTTGTGCAGACCGTCATTGCACTCGCCGCCGCTTCGGTGATGGAGGACGGCTATTGCTACGGCCGTCTTTCTCTCTCTCTCTCTCTCTCTCTCTCTCTCTCACTTTCTTCCATTCCTCTAATTTCTCCTCTGTCCACACGAGGTAACGGTGGTGGCTGAGCTATAGACGTAGTCAGCAGGCCCGTGCATTTTCTTTTCCTTCTTCCTCCAGTCGCAACAGCAAGCCAATCATGGACGCCAGTGGCGATGACGCTGCGCTTGGCCCGTCGTACCAATGTCAGTTAATTAGGGCTACGAAACAATTCTACCAAGCGTAACCACGCTGTGAAGCTTTTGTTGAGTACCATGTTTAACTATGCTAAACCTCTGCTAATTTTTTTTTCTTTCTGTTACGGAACGAACTGTACTTTTCATCTCCCTTCCTTCTTCGTTTAGCGCGCAGTTCCTTCCCTGTTTCTCCACTCCATGCACACTCACATTGATACACCTGTATAAGAACACGAAGACGCGGCACCTTTCATGCCCGCATCATTATACGCGAGGGACTGCAGTTGAAGGCTCAATGGTGAAATCGCAATAAGTGTGCCAAGTATAGGTCGAAGCTTACGTCAACATTCCAATACATTTGCAAGGCATTCCAATATATTTACATGACTTATTCGACTTCCTCCGCCCACATAGACGTGGCACGTCAATGCCGCTGACGGGAGAGCGGATGGGCGTTGATATCAGGCGCTCCGATGGGCTTATTCGATATTTCGCCGAAACGCGGTGCCGTAGCAAATCGCCAAGTGTGTTGAGAAAGCCCACACAAACAGGCCGTTCTGAGAAAGCGCAAGATGTTTCAAGCATATTACAGTGCGGTGCCAACATCTGCGACAAACATCTTGTGTGTTTTTGAAACAGACATATAAACTACTGCTTCTACAACTACCACCAGTACCTTTTATCATAGATATATTGCTTCTGTTTCTCTCTTACTGCTAAACCATTATTATCACAGCTATGATAACGACGACGACGCAGTGCCAGCTCCCAGCACTCGGCGGCAGCTTTTCGATGGAGGCAAAAATCATGGCGCCCGTGTGCTGTGCGATGTCAGTGCACGTTAAAGAACCCCAGGTGGTCGAAATTTCCGGAGTCTTCCACTACGGCGTCTCTCACAGCCTGAGTCGCTTTGGGACGTTAAACCCCACAAACCAAGCCAAACCATCAATCGCTTTCCCACTGAGTCCTGTGCAAAATTATACAATATGGTCCATAAAGAGCAGCGTAGGGGAGGGCACTGTGGACAGTATGCATTGATATTAAATACGAGAACGCCCACACAAGACGACAGCTTGCCATACGGAACCGAGGAGGAGGAGGAGGAGGAAAGGCAAGCAGGTAAACCGGAAGTAGAAATCAGTTTGCCCCCCTGCACTGGGGAAGGGGGTGAGTGGCTATAAAGGTGAAGAATATAAGGGATTTACAGGAATATGAAGTCAGTATAGCGTGCCGCAAGATCACAGCCTATCATGCAGGCCTGTGGTTCTCAAGAAGCGGAGCAGTGCCTGGGAGGCCTTCAACAAAACCGAAGCTTGCGCTGAAAACACTGATAAAAGCACACTTTACAAGAGTTAGCAAAAGACAGACACGGCTTCGGCAAGCGCTTATACCGACCCGATAGCAAAGAAAAAAAAAAAAAAAAAGAGAGAGAGAGAGAGAGAGAGAGAGAGAGAGAGAGAGAGAGAGAGAGAACAAAACAAAACAAAAATAAAAAACGAAAAAGAAACTGATGACGAGTCACGCACAGTAAACACACCCTGTCATTCGTGTTAATGCCGAAGGTCGCACCTCCTTTGAATCCCGTGGCCAATCAATCGGGTGAATTACGAACGACAGTTCGAGTTGGTGCCTCTAAAAGGGGCTATTCATGAACCCGTCACCTTTAGTTACGTTTCATCAGGCCCTCAGCTCCGCCCGCGCCCTCTGCCGGCAGGCGCTTAACGAACATGCGACGAATAAAGATGTAAAGATAAAAAATATTCAACCATGCCCTCTTGTACAGGTAGCACGCATGCGGGCAATTGAGTGCCTGCCTTCGAGCTTCGGGTGATTGAACGAACAACGCGGACACCAAAATTTAAGAATTAAAAGCAGAGGCGCAAATGACGCGCATGATCGGTGACGTTCGGAAGAGAAGAGGGGGGAGGACGACTCTAAAACGGGAGCCGTTAATGAAAACTCGGAGCTCCGGTTCATTTGCATACAGTCCCGGCGACGGCGGGAACGAATTGGGAATGACATGTGCCCGGAGCACGCAAAAAGCTAAGAGGACGGAGCAAGTAAAAGCGGCCTGGGGTGTAATTTTTCTCGCCTTTTTTTCCTATTTCTTTTCTCTCGAGGCCATCGTCAAATGGTGTCAAATAAAGCGGCTCATCTGCAACCAAATGAGTTCGGTGCCTCGCCGCCCAAAAACAAAGCACGAATGTATGGTGGCGCCGTTATGTGGTGAGAGAGAGAAGTACGGTGGTGCGAAGGAGAAGAAGAGGGGGGCGTGAAAATAGGGCGAAAGTGGAAAGGAATTATTGCAAACGAAGATCAATTCCAGGAAAAGAAGCGTGCCTCGGACAAGAGGAAAAAGACCAGTGATTTCGAAGAACAAGGCTCTGCTGAGGACGGAACAAGCATATGGACTCGAAATGAAGTTTGTCGTGCAGGCCGCGAGATAATCGTTATTTACTTCCATTACATTTCTTTCTTTTTTGATTACCTTATTCGTATCTGGTTTCTCTATTATCCCGCCCGCCTATGCGCTTCTTTTTTAGCACTTATTTCCCAGACTAATTTCCGCATTTGTTTAAAGTTCAGACTGGCGAACGATTTTAAAATTTGGTAAAGTTTACTCAGTACAACATCGCTCCTTCGAGGTTTTCAGCAGGCTGCGAACGATTCTGAACTGACCCGAGTCCGTTTCGATGACGTCAAGGGCTCGACACAAGCATAAGAAAGCCGCGAATCGGGGAGGGAGGATTCGTCGTTTCTAGATAATCAATGAATAACACTTGATCAAGCGCTCTGAAGAGATGGGTGCAGTATTTGTTTTTAACTGATATATAGCTTCGGTCGATATTCGGCAGCCAATGAACTCGCTAACTTAATCAGGTAGAGTATTTAAATAAAAATTCAGAAACAGCTTCTTGCCTTGTGGAACTAGTTATTCCAACTCTGCTTATTCTAATTATTTATAGCGCACTATGAGTAAATTGAAATATATGCTCATTTGCTGCTGTCAAATGTCTGCGGTAACTGTACTGGGGAACACACGCACAAAATAAGTTTTGTTGATTTCTTCGACAACAAACAAGGCAATGGAGCAAGTATGGTTGGTTGTTTGTTTTGGGGGGTTTAACGTCCCAAAGCGACTCAGGCTATGAGAGACGCCGTAGTGGAGGACTCCGGTAATTTCGACCACCTGGGGTTCTTTAACGTGCACTGACATCGCACAGCACACGGGCGCCTTGCTTTTCGCCTCCATCGAAAAGCTGCCGCCGAGGCCGGGATTCGATCCCGCGTCCTTGGGAACAGTAGTCGAGCGCCGTAACCACTGCGCCACCCCGCTTTTCAAGTATAGTTAGCCAGAAGAAAGGACATGGTTTGTTCACGACATGACTCACATGGCGTAAAATACATCCTTGTTTAATTTTAATACTAGAAGGAACACCCACATCATAACATATCTTGTTAACAGCGATATACTGAGCGCGCCGTTCGTAAACCGGAAAAATTTAAAGATGGGAAGCACGACCCATATGTCCACGTTGCTCGATAACAGGAGGGGTCCCTGTTTATTACTTCTTCTACTGCCACCTGTAAAGCAGGCTACCAGCTGGCCGTGTAGGAACTGAAAGGCACCTGTCCACGCTACGTCTCCTGATTTCTGAGATAAAATAGGCCGCTTTTCTTGAGGCTTCTTAGCTGGCTTGTTTTGTGCGTTTAAATGTAACACACATGGCTGCGTATTTGTCTTCGTTACTGCGGTTGCTCTTAGTGGAGTAGCAGGTACTTTGCCTGGAGTGGTGGCAAATAATATCCAGTTGCTTATGTTTCGCTCTTTTAGGTTTTTCAGAAAAAGATACGAAAAGCGGATAGGTATAGAAAACAAAAAGAAATAGATAATCATAACGCGCTGCCCTCGCAAAAGCGAATTTCAAAGGAAGTAACAGAATATAAAATGTTTTCGAAGTGCACTATTAATGTCCCGGCGTGATCACAGACCAGCAGTTTAACTTCACCGCCGCTAAAAAGAGAAACTGCTGCTGGTTTTCCACTATTTTCTCGTCGACTGTTTAATAAACGAAAGACTTCCAGCTCGCGCTAATCACGTTGCAGAAATACAAAAGCGACGAAACGATGTCACACAGCCAACAATACAATCGGTTCATTCCTTTGTGTTCAGATCTGGCTGAATATATATGCTGTAGACAAAAGCAGCCATTGATTGATTGATGATTGATTAAAACTTTAATTTCCACCGATTTAGGAGGCCCCCTACTCCCCGCCCCTGGCATGCAGGCCTGGCTGGAACCTCCGTGACTAAGGACTGGCGAATATACATTGGTTATTCGCGGCCTCAGCCGCCAGGCGGACGGCCTTTTGCTGGTCAGCGGGAACGTCGCTTCGCAGCAGGGTTACCCAGGCTTCTCTACTTTTAATGTTGTCCCTAGCGCCCGGAGACTTAGGGCATTCCCAAAGTATATGGTCGAGGATCCCCCTCGCTTCGCAGGCTTTACATTTATCATTTTTTCTCTCATCTATCTGGGTGTGAAACAATCAGACAGGGTTCGGGAAATTTCCGGCTTGTAATCGCCACCAGTCTATGGCCTCTTTATTATTTAGGCTAGGATTTATTATTTAAGCTATCCATCTCATCACCGGGTTAATGGAGAAATATGGGAGAGGCCTTCGCCCTGCAGTGGGTATAGTCAGGCTGATGATGATTATGATGATGATCCATCTCATCAGTTACGCACTGCAGATATGATGGCTGCTTTTGCTAGGATCCGGTGGCGGCATCAGACGTCTTATAGATTAGGAAGACGTCT
>NC_139346.1:170055653-170120653 GCF_055883805.1 Amblyomma maculatum | reverse complement strand
ACGCCCACCCAGCCGACTTTTTGTGTTTAAATCCTAGAAAGTTTGGACAAATATAGGATATGCTTACGAGAACAGAGCCGCGCGGAAACGGTTGTCAATTTTAGTCTGATGCAACTGAAGAACTAAGCGGCGAATGGCTTCCAGAAGAGGCTGTGCAAGTCAATGGCATCGACTATAGTGTCGCGACATCGTGGATATTGCCTTTGTGACCTAGCTGGTAGCGGGACAACGAAGGAGGCGTCAGATGAAAGGAGATGCGCCACGACTTAATCATATTACCCGCTGCGTCCAAAAAGCCTGTCGACGCCATTAGCGTAAGGGCCACTTTTGATGAGCATTTGCCCGCTGCGTTCTTGAGTTCTATTTAACTGTAGAGAGTGCAAATATTCGAGTTTTTCAGTAACGGATGGAACGACCGCCAATTCGATTCGCTGAACGAAACAAACTGTGCACCTTGGGAATTGTTTGAAATGAGTAAATAATTTCTTAAATTTTCGAATAGTTTTCAAATGATTCACATCAAGTTTGAAAATGGCTCGGATTAGTTTCCTCGACGACTGTTTAAAAAGTAGAGCCTAACTTTGACGCGGTATAGCACGTCGTGATCGCTATTGGGTCTCTGCTCTTTCATCTATTGCAGTTTGGCGGCATAATTTATTTGTGGCCGTCATCAGCACAAAAAAACATAATTTTCCTGTTTTGTGATATGACTTCCATAGCGATAATCTAATAACGGCGCGTTCCGTAAGTCGTAGTGGACATTAGTGATGCATGCTTTTGCGGACTTTACAGAAGCTGCATGAGTAATACACTTGCACTTCAACGCCGTCTACCAGTACCTCGCTGTTTTACACAATTATTCGATTTGTCGGAATATTCGGAAAACTGTTCGATTCGTATTTGGCTTGGTGTTTAACTGTACTATTTGTGTTCGAATCTGCTTCCAAGGCGCGCTCTTCGCACTCCTCTGATATTTATACCTTCGCGTCAATATGTCTTTTTTTTTTTTTTCGGAACGACTTTACGCCACGCTTGCTCTGGCTCGTCTTTTTACGACATGCCCTAGCCACAGTCCAATGCTACAGTGGCTAGTACCAATGCCTCTCGTCTCCAGCTTGTGCCGTAATTGGGTGTGTTTTGTTACTTGCGGTGTATGTTTCCTACGCGTTCCTTTAGTGATTTGCGTCTGGTCCCTTTATGAATGACGGTCGGGGACTTGCTACTGTAAGTTGTAACACAGTCCGCTGCGGGAGGCTCGGTTGCGTCAAAGAGGGCCAGCGAGTGCTGATGACTTGCATTGATTTTAATTGTTCATTAGAAATAGTGCCAAGAATTAGTTAAACTGCAGAGCAAAAGACGCAATACAAAATAGCAAAAGAGCCCGTCACACCAAGCGGTGCGGGACATGTTCGTAGCAGAGACCTTGGAAGCCGCGGGTTGTGGTCGTTGCTCTCTGGTATCCCCACTTGGCGGCAAAAGAAAACAATGTGTTATCCACTTCCTCAGCATTTTGGGACCCTTTTAGGAAACAGTTAGAAACGGCGTTACTACACTCACTGAGGTGATTTCTTTAAGATTAGAGGAACTATATGCTGCTGCTGTAGTCGTTGCGCCCGTGCTTTTCTTTTCTTTCTCACAGCCACAACAACAACATCAAAGGGACTCAGGCTATTAGAAACGCCGCTGGGGATGACTCTAGAGATTTCGACTACCTGCATGGGGTTCTTTTGAATGCACTGCCATCTCACAGCAAACGGGCGCATTAATTTTCGTCTCCATCGAAAAGCGGCCGCCGCGGCCGGGATTCGATCCCGCATCCTTTGGTACAGCAATCTAGCTCCCTAACCCCTGCACCAACACAGCGGGGCGTGATAAAAGGAGTCGGCGTGACATAGATGAAGCCACTCTCGCTGAAAACTGAGACCGCAGCCGTGCCAGACAGGCTGCCGAGACCATCAAACAGTGAGAAGCCAGAGCCCGCTGCCGAAAAGCTTACCAAGCGCGGAATCGAGCAATGATCGAAGCGCCAGCCGACGGATAATGTTCTTGACTTGGATCAAGGATAACCAAAAATCCACCATTTTTATTTCTTTATTTCAATGCCTGTGCTGCTACTGTGCTGCTACAATAATCTGTGCTGCTACCTGTTCGGCCATTCCTAATGTCACCCTGTTTGCTAGTTCGTAGAGCTAAACACCGGTTCTAGCGCCCTTTATTGCTCTTTACTGATCCTCACATTTTCCTAAAACATAATTTTTGGTTTCCTGTTTGTTTTATGAAGGATTTGGTTTGGTTTGCGAGGTTTAACGTCCCAAAGCGACTCAGGCTATGAGGGACGCTGTAGTGGAGGACTCCGAAAATTTCGACCACCTGGGTTCTTCAACGTGCACTGACATCGCACAGTACACGGACACCTTGCTTTTCGCGGAGCAGGACCTAAGATGTCCATCCATGCTTAAAGACAAACGAGACTGAATCGCAATGAAGCGACAAGTAAAAAAAAAATAATGTCGATCCAAAGCAGGTATGCCGACCTGGAAAGAAAACAACGATGACGAGATTGAAGCAGCTGCTGCGCTCTGGCTGCACATGTCCGAAAGCTCACATCAGAACAACTGTGCCTGCCTGCCTCGCGCAGAATTCGTGCGCAAATATAAAGATGCCGACAATAAAACGAGGAAAGAGAGCGGAACGCAAGCAGAAATAAAAGGAATGAATGGAATGGCAGGAGAGAGCGACCACTCGCAGCTGCAGTGTGGTCCGTGCGCAGAGCAAAATACCCGGGAAAAAGCGCACGTGGTCCGTGTGTGTTCCGTGCGACATCGTTGGCTTCGGCGCTGAGGTACAGAAGAAGGGTGTACGTGTGCACCGCATCGCGTGCAGATGTGCCCGACTGGCGAATATCCAAGGCTGGGACTGGCTCAGAGGCGTGGGTTCCGAGGAAGTCAATGATTCGTTGTTGAGGTTACTCCGCTATTATAAACTTGTTCGATGCGTGTGGACCGTGGAGACGTTGAAGCATTTCTTTCTAACTCGTACACCGACCGCTCTACTGAATATGGAACACTACCTCTGTCATTTCCATGTTTTATTTTTGTTAACAGCGACATATCTACTCGAAGCAAAGGCCCAGTTCTTGTCGTGCCGGGAATTTCACTTTTACTCAACCTCAATTTTAAACCTTCAAAGTACAACCACAAGAGGCCATTCACAATTGAGCTTTGACCTTTGCTTCGACCTTTGACCTTACGTGACAGAGTCAGCCACCAGGTGAGACTTGACAGATGACATGTCCGATCACTGATTAGCTGATGGGTTGTGTGACGTAACGATAGCCCATGCTGTCGCAAAAACGGGAAGAGCTGTCAACTCGCGTTGCTCATAGGAGGTGGGAGAGGGGCACACGAGGGATAAGATTCAACCTTCCAGGGCTCATGGATGCCCGGTCAGGCATCCATGAGCCATGAACATCCATGAAGCTTGACCATGCCAGCAAGTTCGTACAGCTTAAAGAGGGACATTATAGTATTTATGTCGCGTGGTTGCTTACGACTGTTAGTTGGATATCACGTGAGATCACGCTATCGCTTTGTATACAGAAGCTGCCGAGCCAGCTATGAATCGGGAGCGAGCGCGTCGGATCATAAAGCTCGCGATGCTGTTAAACGTAAGCATCATAAACTAACGGGGGGAATCATATTCCCCAGCGTCGAAGAAACGAATTGGCAAATCAACGACAACAAAAGCAGGCAAAGAGACAGGGAAACTTCATAAGAACGATAAGCACGACTCTTGCTGAAGCCCTCTCTAGACCAAGTATCCGATGTCACCAACGAACGGAAAACCTATTCCCAACTCTGCAAAAAGTTACGTATCTGGCAACACATCACAGCGTATAAAAAAGATGGCCGCCCGACATAGGTTCGCGACGGCATTTTCACTTGGTCCTGTGCTTTTATTCTAGGTTCGGGTGTGGAATCATTGGTGATTTGCCGAAGACCAATCGATCATAGTGACCAGAGACTTCTGCCAGATCAGTCTGGATAACAGCAATCCTGAAATTATTGTCCTCTGCAGCTTTGTGCGTATAGATGCGTCTGTATTGCAGCGTTAGCGTCAAGATTGAGAAAACGAGGCAAAGATAAATCCTGGTCCCTAATGATACGCAACCTACTCTTCACCGGCTGATCCTCTACTTATGGCCTAGTGCAGCACGAACATTCGCTTTGACATGCGGGTATGTTGATCGGGATACTGTCAACCAGCCGCTTAAGCGAACTGAAATGTTAGCTGCGTGGCTTCGTTTTCCAAGCCAACCATCAATTACAACAGCATAAACGCAGCCGGAGGTTCTATTCTGAAGCTTTAAGAATAGTTTAGTTATCAATGAAAGTGCCTTTATACATAGAAAAAGGCAGCGCACAGGCACAAACACGAGGAAGCAAGAGACAAGACACAGCGTGGTGTTTTGTCTTGTTGTAGAATGTCGTACCATCGAGCGGCCGTGGTCGTGCCAACTCGCTCATCAGTTTGCGGGGTAATGAAACCGCACCTACATAACTAACCCACATGATCACAACAGGATCATGGGACACTGAAATAGAGATAACTCGGTAAGTTGACGATTGCCGAGAAGGAAAAAGTGCCGACTGAAATATTTTGAACGAACGGCCATTGTCACATCACTTTTTTTTTTTTTAGTGCTGTTTTTATTCATAATGCACTCCGACGTGCGTCGTCTACTTTACTGGGAAAACGAACAAATGCACTCTGCAGAATTTCCGGTGAGAAGGCACATAAAATGGAACGCAGCAGAACTCTTTCGACTTCCCTTTTCCGTTTTTCTTACTTTCACATGCCGATATTGCAAGTCCGATTCGAAGATGCCGTTTCACCAAGCACCAATAACAGATACATATCGCGCACTGTTTAGGAGATTTATTTCGGAGGCCGCTATGTGGCGAGCCTGGAGTTGCGAAATAGCATATAACAAGGAATCAAGATAGCGACTACAAGTTATCGCGGAGGGCTATCCACAAAGGTCGGAAAGCTCAAATCCCGTCTTCGCGTGAACAAGCTCCATGTATGGGCCCTGTTACTGCAGGGGACCAACGCGTTGCCA
This sequence comes from Amblyomma maculatum, assembly GCF_055883805.1. Classification (NCBI taxonomy): domain Eukaryota; kingdom Metazoa; phylum Arthropoda; class Arachnida; order Ixodida; family Ixodidae; genus Amblyomma; species Amblyomma maculatum. Next base: position 170,115,531 of record NC_139346.1, on the reverse strand, counting down.
GCCATTCCTGGTTTTAGTGGATACGTGTCTCTTTCCATGAGCGACCGACGTGTGCACACAGATACACCTCCGGGAAAGGTGGCTATGTATGTTGACACGCGGTTTCCTCAGGTCCGCGCCTTGCTTATCCTTCATAACATTCTTTTTATGCCCCGAGAAAGATATATACAGATATATCAACTCAGATATATACCGAGACATTCTTCCCCACTCATGTGCCCATTTCTCTCTGCCTCCCCTTCGCTTCCCCTGCCGGCTTTCAATTCATTCATTCATTCATTCATTCATTCATTCATTCATTCATTCATTCATTCATTCATTCATTCATTCATTCATTCATTTTTGTTGGCGATGTTTCTCGAGACAAATCAACCTGCTTTAGCACTACTCTATTGAAGCGAATCACAGTTGAATTTTGATTCCACGGAGTATCCAAGAAATTGCGAAGAAGCTGTTGAAGTTATTCGATGTTGTAAATGAATTGGTCGTGAATATTACTGCTGTAAAACTTGCATTGTGTGGATCATTGTGCTGTGTGCTTAGAACAAGTAGGCCTGACATTCGTGCGGTCCTTACCTCGCTCCATTTCAGCGACAAGGCGAGCGACGGGAAGTTTATTTATTTTAATTTAATCGGCTTAGGTCGGTTATGAACGCTTACGAACAGGTAGAAGCAATGTAAACGAGAACGCTATATTAGCATGCACTCATCTGGATTACTCCCCTAAAAATACTGAAGAGCGTACATTTCGCCCTGTATTTGCTTTTTTAGATTTTATCTTTTATACAATAGGAGTGACAGATTTTCTTACGAGACAGCTGGCCACTGCACATTCGTGCCAAAAAAGTGTCACTCAGTAAAACACTGTGTGCAGCCTAATGCCAAAGAGGAGGAGGAGGACAAAACATTTGAACAACTTCGCAAAAGTTGTGAAATGTCATGCGACCATTTGAAAAATGAGAGCAAACCCGGTGCGCACTGCTGTACACGTGCGGCCAGCGTGTAGGTACCAAACCTCCCTAGGCTAGGGAGAGCAGTACGCGAGCTGACGGCGACGCTCGAACTCCACGACCGCGCGGTCGCTCCCGCCGTTCCTCCGGTCGCTCGCTGTGCGTGTGTGGTGTCGCGCGCCGTGCTCTCAACGGCGGGCGTCACAGCCGGCCATATTGAAGTCTGCGCCTGCGCCGGACCGCCAAGCGGGCGCGCACTGCTTTGGCTGCCGGCGGCCGGCGTCACTGCACGGCTGTGACGGGGACGCGAGCGCGGCGGCGTGTTGCTCCGCTCGCGGCACATTCGACGACTCGGCGCGGCGCCGTGTACAACGCGATCGCACGCGCTCCCGACGGGTCGCTGGCTCCGTGGAATCTCGTGCGCTGGACGCCCCCTTCCTTTTGGCGGCTGCCAGCCGCCGCGTGGTGTTGCTCACGCCGGATTTGTAGCGACCACGAATCGCTCGGCTTGACGTCTTTGGTCGTGTGCACTGTTTGCGGATTTGGAAAAAAAAAAACGAGCCAGCTGTGTGTTGTTGTTAGCGTTGCGGTGCGGTGCGCCGCATTTGACCTCATGTGGATAACAATCGCCGGTTGTGGTGGTTGGTGTTGACTGCTGCCTCATCGTTGTCGTCTGCTTTCGCCGCTTCTTCCGAGGCGTTGTCCGCTGGTCTGCGTAGCTTCGTTCAAATAGGTGAGTAGTGCGACGCTTCATATAAAGTATTTGTCCTCGTGGTTTCGTATTAGTGCATGTAACGTAACGCACGTTGGCTGCAAGGTGTGGAACTGCGCGCTGAAGTCGTCGTGAATTGCATTAAGAACCATGTCAGCGTCAGCGTGCGAACCGTCGGCATGCCATGATAATAGCATGTAATTAGGACTAACCTTTCTAATGCAGTTAACGTGCTCTTACTCAACGACTTAAGCTGGCCAAGTGATAGTTTCGTCCTCCATAGTTTGAGGTCATGTGTGTCTTACTGGCCAAGAAATATTTGTTCCCAAGCGATTCCTGTCGACGCAGTACCTGACTTCGGGTTCAGTGAAGGTGTTACAGGAATGACCTGTATGTCGGGAATCCAGGGTAGAACGAGAGAGAGAGAGATGACGACTGGACAGTATGAAAGAGCATTGAACAAGGGTAGAGGGGGAGCCTGAGTTCACAAGCCGAGCCAGCTTTGGCTCGGCTTGTGAACTTTTTTTTCTTCGTTTCATGACGGGATTCGCGCAACAGATTGATGAGCGGCTATGCGCGAGCGGGATGTCATTACTGACAAAACAGAAATAAGCAACCGAAGGAAGAAGCCGTGCTCCATACTGTAAAACAAAGCCATTTGTACTCTCCCCAGGCATTGCATAACGGTGATTTCATTTTTTTTTTTCGGTTGCGTCAAATACTGTACCGTGTTCCAGTTGTTGCATGAGTGGTGTTCCGTTGTGTATGTGTGTCTGGTGGCGTCACGTGACGCTAGCATCGCATGGCGGGACGTATACGGATTGCACACGCCCGCACACCTGTCCGCTAGCTGATGCCTTGAATGATGCCATCCGATGCGATCCGCTTTCCTCTTGGCATCGCGTGTGTGAGTTTCGCCGGCTCTCGTGCCCCTGCATTCAGCGGGAGTGTTCTTTCCTCCAATTACTTTCCCTGCTGGTTCTCTTAGCATGAAAAAAAAAAAGCGTAACCGCAAAGGTTAGAAGTAACTCGTATTTGCATTGAAATGCGCCTCTAGTCGGCACTGACAAGCCGTGGTGGACATCGTGCGAGTACACCTCATTCCCAGAACTTCCATTGCAAAGCCTGGAAGTTGCGTCAGAGCTGTAGACTTCCGGCTGTCTGCCAGGAAGTGAACTTCGCTGCATCAGCGAGCGCCAACGCCGAGCCGTGTGCATTCTTTCGTGATCCCCCACCCGGCTTCGCTATTTCGTTGAAGCTAGGCGCAGAAATAGTAGTCGACTAAAATGAGAAGCCGCCGCTTGACAACGTGATTTTTTTTTTTTAACGCATGTGTTATCACGATTGACATAATAGCAATCACATCTCGAATGCCCTGTACTTAACCAGGCATGTTTATCGTGGTAGTGTTACAGCGAAATCGTATTTGTTTTTTCTGTTCTCCGTTTGATTCACTACAGAGGGAGGTAGGGGGGCAGGTTATATTTATTAGCTATATTTGTTTGCTGATCTTTGTTTCGGTTTGACAATGAAACGTTCTCGTGATTGTTATCCGTGTTCATCTCAATTAGCGCACACGGCCGCCTCATCTTTTTGTTTTTTGTTTTCAACTTTTCATCAGCTCCATATGAAAGCGATGTCCTACGTGATGTCGTCATTAAAGGACCTATATTTCAGGTCGAAAGGTGTGTGCGGTTTTGATTTTGTGTATCAGTCACTGATAAGATATAAATCGTGCTACATTCGCGGCGCTTTATAGCCGAAGGTGTTCTGTGGAGTCCTGATTACGACGATAAATAATGAGCCCCTGCATTTTCATGAATCTCACATTAGCCGAAGTGTCCTGACTCCTGAGCTCTATCGAAGAGCGCGATCGCCATGGAGACTATTCCCGCTACACCGATTGACTGGCCGTCGCCGGGCGGAAACTGGCGGATAATACACCTGCTTCTTTGCTTGTTTATGTCAACTGTCTGGGCCACTCTGCCGCAGACGCGCGGGTTAGGGATAACAGAACCCAGAAGAAAACGCCAACGCTGCAATTGCGTTTTCTGCTGCTGCTGCTACTGCGCTAATGTGGTTTCCTCATTTCCCGCCAAGCGGTGCATGACACACAGCTGGGTGAGGTCGGCACGTTTTGAATGCTACGCTTTTCTGTGGCGCTCCTGCTTTTGCTGCCGCCGTTTTTGTTGTGTCAGAGGGAGACAATGACAGGAGGTGAAAAGAAACGAAAAGAGTTTCGCCGACGAATGAGCGTGTCTACGCCTCGCTAACATCTGCGGTGTCTGTATGGGTGCCCTTTTCCTGAGGGTGTCTTTTTGCGTCCTTTCACTCTGCTTGCTTAAGAAGGTTTTCTGGCGCGCAAAAAATCGCACATAAGGCTTGAGATTTCTTGACTAGACTACAATCATATTTACATGTATTTGGTTCTCCTGAGCTGATACAGGGCCCGAGTGCTTGCTCATATTGAGATAATTTTAGCTAATTGTCAATTTTTTTCATATTTCTTCTAGGGGGAGGGGGGTATTTTTTTTTTTTTTTTTTTTTAGATCTCAGTTTACAGCCCTGTTATAGTTTTGTCTGTAGTGGAAAAAAACACTCCAATTTTTGCCTCTTTTTATATGTGTATGGCTTCGGATGTGAGGTATATAATTTTATTCAATGTTTTAACTGCGCTGAGAGTACGAGCTCTGTTATAGAGTAACAGTGCTCTGTCGATATTCCGCCTGGCGTCAGTTAGCGCCGTCTCTCTTTTTTTTTTTTTTTTTTTTTTTTTTGCTTGTCAGTCCAGCGTCTTAGCACTATTAAAACCGAATACACGGTAATGAATCCCACTTTTTTTTTTTTGCGCAGCTTGGATTTTGAAAACATGGTTGATGTGCTTAAAGAGCAAGAATGACTGATATGTTAGTGAGGCTGAAAAGAAGGAGCCAGTGAAGCACGCGAGCTTACAAAGACATCATAATAAAATATGGTAATTGATTTACAAATTGAAATATAATCGTCTAATCGAAAATCTGACATTTAAGTCGTCAAATTAAAAAAACAAGAACTAAAGCGACTATAGTTTGATCATGATTGGGCTCTGGAATTGACATCGCTGCCTTGTATTTTTGAAACTATGACAATGCTGCGTATTTGTATTGCGTAAGGTTTGAAGCAACGTGATGCTGTCATCACGGCAGGTACCATATGCGAGTAGGAATGAATGTGAGAGCAAAGAAAGAAAGAAATTTTCACTTTGCTTTTCGAAGAAAAAACCAAAGCAATATCTATGTCTGAGAGTCTCCTCCCACTCCAACTAATCTAGCAGAGACATCTTTTGTGGTGGATACGGCAGTGCTTTATACACATTTCTTAAGTACACAATTTGCTTATTATTCTACATGGATTACCACGTCGTGTTTGGCTACCGTCGTTAAATAAGTTGTGATTGAATTTATATTTTCACCTGATTCAGTTTCAAAAGCCTGTGGTGGCTAGGACGTAAAAACTTCATATAGGTCATATGAAGGAGGAAAAAAAAAACCATATAATTGCGCTTCTTCACTCGTAGTTGCGGCCCCTGTGGCAAGCTGGCTTTACGGTTGTAGTGAACCAGAACGACGAAAGAGCGATAGTATCGCACATTTTAATTCTCGCGTGACCTGTGTGCAACGTTGACGTCATTGTCAACGCTAGGCTTTAAAACTGAAACCGGAGCGGGGGAGCGAAAAAAAAAATATTATAAATTATTTCGCTCTCCAGATGAAAACCACGCGGCGATCCATGTACAGTATACTGTCTTAGGTATCACTGCATTAACATGAAGAAAACATGTAATAAAAATTGTTGTCTTTACTCTTTAAGGCACGTTTATTGCAGCGACCAGTTGTTCTCCATAGCAGCAGGCACTGCTGAAGAGAATAGACCGACGGTGCTCGATAAACTTGATTCGATGCCAAAAAATAACCTCTCCGCCGCTAAATAGAGTTGAATCAGTTCATGAGTGTACAGCCGCCCGTTTGGAGACACTTGCCGATTGCTCTCCATTTGCAGTTGCGCCCTCCTTTACCCGGGAGAAACTTTCAGTTGCTCCATAGAACTCGTCTTTCGGTTCCATCGAGGTCTCCGACGGCCCGCCGTCGGTCGTCTGACACGTGTGTTGTGTCGTCTTAGCTTCTACGTAGAAACAAGCAACGCACAACTACATTCGCTCTAAATTGATAAAGCAATAGGAAAGTAAACAACTGGAAATTGTCCACGACTGGGAAGTAAATAAAGGAGCTGTTCAGAAAAATAGAAAATTCTTTATAACAGCTATCCGTTTAGACGAAACAGACCTGTATCGGAGGTGGATAATTGTTGGTACTTTGGAATGCCGAAGTTTCTGGTTTCTTCCCCGAAATGCGGAATAAGGAGCAGTGTTTGCATTCTGTTATGTGATGCGTTAATGATAATGTAGATCGACTTCGCACTGTCCCCCAAGCATCCACGTACCGCTCGTAACCTGATCTAGGAAGGCGGCGGAGTCGAGCCTGCGTCCCTCTCGCCGAGGGAGAAGAGAAAGCGCGTAGAGGCAGCTCCATGCGCGGGCATCCGGAGACGTATTAGTAATAATAATGACGTCATTCACTGTACTGTCCATCGTTCTTGGCGTGCGCTATCTTCTCAAACGAGGAAAAAAAATTTGCCTCAAATTTAGTATCTCGTCGCCTTTTCGTAATTCATCACGCACCCATCTGGGAAATCTTGGCTCTTTGATGAGTTTCGTTGCCGAAAACCCGCCCACAAAAAGGCGGCACTTTCACATCCTGGCAGGTCTTCCAACGGCGACGCCGGGATGCAGGCATGTTTACGCTTTGTTCGTGCATCGCCACTTGAGAATGGAATGTTCTGCGGCGCCGAGTAAGATGATCTACATCCTCGTGGTCATGCCGGGGCGTTGCTCGGTGTGATCTATCCCGTCGGTCTCCGGTGTGCTTGAGAATCCCAACACCGGCTTTCGAAGCCTGCTCCGTGGTCGACGGTCGACATATGATATGCGCCTACGCTACTCGGCTCTACCGCCGCGTTTCAGTTGTCTTGGTCGCCATAGCTCCGGGCACAGATATCCGCAGCCAGTTCCTCTCGCCCATCCAGAGCGGAAATGCCGTTCGCGAGTACACACTTCCCCACCCATAAATCATTGCGGCCTCGAGCCTCCACAAAATAAATGTGTTCGAATTGAATTACACACTTGCGAACGAATAAGCCTCCTGGCCAGTTGCTTGCGTGGCATAGGGATGATTAAAAGGCCTTGAAGTTGGGAGTATAGTTAGTTCTCTTTACAGTACCGTACAGTGCTCCACGCACGGCCGAGAAGCAAACCATGCTTCCTGGTTACTTCTGGCACGTAGGGTATGCGAACGAAATATGGTGGAGCTTCAAAGCGACAACAGGCTCAGGGTCTGCATGATACTTCGCATATAGGAGGTGCTCTTGGCGAAAGCACATCGCAGCGACGTGTCTTCCTCCCCCTCCTCCAGCGCAGGAAGCGTCCCACCCACACGGAGCACTCTAGAAGGCTCCTCCAGTATTCCCGGATGGAAGAAGCGCAGTTTCGCAAGAAGCTGCCGGAGATACATCAAGGACGCGGTCTGTCGCTGCCAGTGCTGTGGCATGGCTGCTTGCTACGCGTCGCCTTATACCCGAAGACAGATTTCAGGCACCGTATTAGTAAAGCACAGGGTAGCTTCCGCGGAAGTGTAGAGGAAACGAAGCCTTAGCGCAGTTAATGTTCAGGTTCTTGGGTGGCTTTTAATGAACCTGTATGTGTATGGTATGGACGAAATTCATATTTCATTTTTGTATGTGTCGAAACCGCGCGCGCGCGCTCGTGCGTGCGTGCGTGCGTGCGTGCGTGCGTGTGTGTGTGTGTGTGTGTGTGTGTGTGTGTGAGAGAGAGAGAGAGAGAGAGAGAGAGAGAGAGAGAGAGAGAGAGAGAGAGAGAGAGGGCAAGAGAGCGTATAGATGCTGTAAAGAACGGGGGAAGCCTTAAAGCGAAGAAGAAATTGGGCATAGGCAAAAACCAGATGTATGCGATAAGGGACAAGGCGGGCAACGTCATCACTAATATGGAAAAGATAGTCAAAGTAGCCGAGGAGTTCTATACAGATCTCTACAGTAGCCAAAGTAGTCAGGACCGTAATGAGATTGGCGGTAGGGAAAAACAGTCAGACGTTCCACCAGTGACGAAGGACGAGGTCAAGAAAGCACTGGAAACTATGAAAAGGGGGAAATCAGCTGGAGAGGATCAGATAACTACAGATTTGCTGAAGGAAGGGGGGGATATCGTGCTAGAAAACCTGGCCACCCTGTATACGCAGTGCCTGGTGTCATCGACGGTACCGGAACCATGGAAGAATGCAAACATTATCCTCATTCACAAGAAAGGGGGCTCTAAGGACCTTAAAAATTACAGACCAATCAGCTTACTGTCTGTTACGTATAAGGTATTTACTAAGGTAATCGCTAATAGAATCAGGACAACCTTAGACTGCAATCAAGCAAAGGATCAAGCAGGGTTTCGGAAACGGTACTCTACTATCGATCATATCCATACCATCAATCAGGTGATAGAAAAATGCTCGGAATATAACCAGCCCTTATACATAACATTCATTGATTACGAAAAAGCATTTGACTCAGTTGAAACCTCGGCGGTGATGCAGGCATTGCGAAATCAGGGGGTAGACGAGCCATACTTGAAAGTGCTGGAAGATATATATATAGCTGCTCTTAAAAAGGTTAGCTCTTATCTATCCACTTTTTTTTTTCTCTTTTCTGCTATTACTTATACTTGCAGTTTCTTTTTTTTTTTTTTTTACCTCCCGCGTCTTTCGGCCAGGACACGTTGAATATGTGACCACCGTTTTCAGAAAGAAACGAACAAGCGTTGAGATAGCCTCAGCTCGCAAGCCAAGGTGCCGTTCCGGCAAGCTCGATCATCAGTGGCAGTGTTAATATATTTCAAACCTTGTTCGTTAGTCTTTCTTACTGCGTAGCCATCTTCTTCCCCTCGTTCTACCCTGCACCCGCTTCAGTGGAGCAGGTCACCGCCGTGCGTTTCACAACCGCTGCATAACGAAAGGCGCTCGTTCGAGCCCTTCCACCGTGGTGTTCGACATCAGCAGCAACTCGCCGGATTCTGTACGATTTAAATAATCAATATGTGTGCAATGCGCTTCTTTACGCGCGGCATATCCGTGCGCCGAAGGGAAACAAGTGAAATGGTCGACGCCCATCGCGGAACCTTTCATACTGCGGCGACAATAAACAGTAGCGAATAGAGGTCTCTGTCGTAGATGTAGATAACCTTGGGGAAATTCCACGCACACCCATATTGTACTCAAACAGGGGGAAAAGAAAGCATGCCTTTAAATTCAAAATTTCTTCGCTGGTGATTATGCGGTCGAAATTGTTTTCGGGGGTTCGTTCCAAGAGCGGAATTACTGTGCTCGCCGATGGAGAAGAGGGAACGTTATTCGCGTAACTTCGACGTATTAAAAACAAGCGAAGCCTAATATAGAAGGAAAGTCCCCGGATCGTGTAAGACTGCGGAATGATGTTGCTCTGTTCTGCGTATCTCCACTGCCGTCCTTGATATCCTCTCTCTGTTGTGTATTACTTCCATGGCATTTTACTCTCCGTCGAGAGCTGTTCTTGTATAGCACGGGGCATTCATTTCAATATCCAGGTTATGAAAGCTCTTCGATTTCCTGGCTCAAGATACGCTCTCAATGTGGTTCTGAATTTCCGGTCCCGACTTATATCAAAGCACGTCATATATTTCAATATAGAATGTGACTCCATTACAATTTCTGGCCCGTTGCCATCGCAACAATATATGAGCGCGTCACCTACTTGCAGCTGTGGCTGGAGGCAATGAAATACTAGACGCCGAGAAAGCTGTAGGGGTCAGCATCACAATAATAAAGAGATAATGATTTTTTGAGGCTTCCTTTCGGGTTCATCTCTTGATCCCATTCAAAAGATACGATCAATAACTAGGGATTCTATAGGCTTCGGGTGACACCGTTCGTCCCGTTCCATCCGCTTGCGCAGTTCTGTTAAACCCATCAGTGTTAGTTTATACGTCAAATATATTAGTTTGTGCGGATTCTAATCTATGTGTTATTAACCGTTCTTGTTCATAAGTTCCTCGCACTAAGTCTTATTTTACAGTCAGTACCTTTTGTGGACCTCATTTATGGCGCTATCACATTTTAAAATTCATTTGAGGCACTTCTGAGCTCCCTATATCAGTTGCTACACTTTGGGACTTCCTCCTTTAGTATTTTACTCGTATTCTTCACGTGTACCGATTCAAGAAAATGAATATAGAATCAAAATAAATAGGCCAAATTTTGCTTTGATGGCTCATTTACGCGTGATATTTCTGTATACCTAAAGTTTGTTTACAGATTTGAGGCGAAACGACTGGGTAAAAGCCAGCCTTCGTACCCGGGCCTTGCCAAAGCCGTATGATCATTCGAAATAGCTCCGAGAATAATCTGTTATTTCGCATTTTATGGACCTCGTCCTATAAATCTCTCTAAATGCCCGAAAACAAACTCTTGCTTAAGGTTACAGTGTCTCTTCTTCGTGCATGTATACGCATGGACAAAACAAAGCACTGCCTTTTGAACCAATCCACTTGTTTCAGATAGCTTGCACGTAGCTTGATTTGTTGATTTGTTGTTAGGGCTGCCGATGTAGCGTTTGAGTGTCATTTAAATGCGGTGTGCGGAAAGGACACTCTCGGTTTAAGGAAGGAGAAGGCTGCGTTCGAAGGTATGGTGGGACAGCAGACGTTGCTGCTAAGAAGGCCAGATCATTTTATTGTGGAGAGTAAAACGAAAAGGGAGGCTATCTGCACATATGCCCAGAAAGAATCTGAAGAGAAAATCTCAAATTAGTTTGAAGGAACTGTGGCAGCATTTTAAACAGTACCAATTGCTGTTGGAAGTAGATGAGCAGTAGTCGTGGGAAGCCTCTGTAGTTTATTTTCATTTAACGTTCTCCAACAGTCTTCGTTTATCGGTTATTGCGCTCACATTTAGACACCAGGAGGAAATTTAACATAGTAACTTTTCCTGTTAACAGGGGAAGTTACTATGTTAAATTTCTGCTAATTGTAAGCCCTAAACGTTGTATGGTTGCCACGCCAGCGTTGGCCAGACCGGTTAACGTGTTCCTGTTCCTGTGCATGCTCCTGGGTGCATGCTACTTCATAGCGCCACCTGGGAGCTGGAAAACCAGTGGTTTTGAAACTCGGTTCTCGCTCCTAGATAGTAAGATGCAGAGAGGAAGAGAGAGAGAAAGAGAGAGAGAGAGAAGTGATGTACACGCCCCCTCTCTCCGCCGCGCTAGCGCGTAGCAGTGCTTTAATTGTTCGGTTTTGTTTGTTTGGTAGAAGAATGCCAGAACCACCGAGAATCGGCTGAAGCGGAACTTAGGCTTCTTCAAAGCAGACACGAGAATTCTCGAGGACGCAGCGCGGAGCCAGACAGTGCCCTGCGAAATAATTGAGTAGGAAGCTTTCGATCACCCGAAGTCTGTTGAAGGGGGTACTGCTCTGACGTCGATAGTCACTCTCTCGTTGCCAACTCTGCTTAGGCAGCGATCTTAAACAATGCACTATTATGTGACATTTCTTCCGCCAGTTTTCCTTCCGATATCTACATGTACTTTTCCTGAGCAGAAAAAGAGAGAGAGAGAGAGAGAGAGAGAGAGAGAGAGAGAGAGAGAGAGAGAGAGAGAAATAACGGACGTCTGAACATGCCCTGATATCAGTATCAGATTGAGGAGAAGGAGAGGGGAGGGGGAGCGTACCGCTCGCGCATTCATCTTTCGCTTGAATCTCAAAGGTGAGAGCCCTTTTTACTTCACTTTTTTTTTTTTCCTTATCAAACTGAACTCGGTCCAATTCTGCCAAAAATTGTCCTCTCGTCTTCGTCGCTGTGCAATGCCGCGACGTAGGATGCCGCACTTGCACGCCTGCGAGGCCCGAGCGCTACGTGAGTGACACCTTTCTCCGGGCCACCTGCTATGCATGCGGTGACCTCAACGGAGGCGGCGGCGACGACGAGCTCCTCTCCACTCACCCTTCATTTCTGATTATGGAGACCGCGCTTGCTTGATATGCGCTGCGCCCACGCTGCTTCCACGGCCGTGCAGTGCATCGCGTTGCGCAAGATTGACTGCGGCGGGTTGGGCCATGTGTTTTTATTTGCCCCTGCTCCCCCTCTTTCCTTCTGTCTGACCGTTTCACTTCGGGTCATGGCTGTCGGACGGCAGGGGGCAGTAGGGAGCAGCTTGAACTTTTGCATACACAGCAGAGCCGACGGGCTTGTCCATGCGTGCATCGGGACGTCTTTGATCAAACGTCGACGGATTGCGAACGGGGACGGGGCACACATACAGCTTGTGGGCGAATGGTTTTAGCTGTAGTTACTTCGTGTCAGATAGGAGATGCGTGAAATCGCTGACGAAGAAAGGCGCATGTTGCTGTAGCGAGACGACCTGGCCTTATTACGGGAAGAGCATGTGCCGGATATTATAGTATACAGGGTAACTGCATATTGCAATGTCCGCGTTTTCTTAATATACTTGTTCTGTATGGTTATTTCGGCTGGCTGAAGCAAGTAATGGATGCGACCAAAGTGTCCCGAACCTACTATCAAAGTTAGAAAATACTCTATATTCGGCATTAATTTGGGATGAATTTGTATGGGTTCGTCGGCTAGTGGTACTTCTTCTTGTGGATCTCAGTCGGGAAAAGGTACAGAACATTTTCTGATGTTACGACAGAATTTCTGTGCGGTTTTTGACGGGAAACCTGTTGTGACAACAGAACATTCTGTAGTAACATCAAAAATTTCGGTATTTACAACAGAAAAGTGCTAAAGAACTACAGACAACAGAAATATACTACAGAAAAACTACAGAACTACAGAAAAATATTATTTTTACAACAGAACTACGGGATATTTTGTCGTATTTTTGACACAGTTCTGTCGTTTTTTTCGACTGGGATATATATATGAAATGAGGCCTGTGTGAGTGAGTGAGTGAGTGAGTGAGTGAGTGAGTGAGTGAGTGAGTGAGTGAGTGAGTGAGTGAGTGAGTGAGTGGGTGAGTGAGTGAGTGAGTGAGTGAGTTTGTGGTCGCTGATGACATGCACACCTCACTGAAAGCTTGCCCGTATTGAAGTGAACACTCCTACATTTTATGGCTTTTGTAATACATCAAAAACCCGCAATAAACGAACGGTACAAACGGCGCTGACGGTAAAGGCCTTTCTTCGGAAGAAACTTGCAGATGAATGAAGTCATTTTCCGTGCACTCTCGCATGCAGCTGTAACTGGTGAAAGCCTATACGTCCATCGATCGCATAATACCGTGCCTGCTAGTGACCTTTGCTCCTGGCGTCTCTCTTTAGTGGGGTTAATCGATAGAGCGTCTCGCTATATTCCTCGAAGAGTTCTTGCCCCAACAGACTTGAAAGCAAAACGTCTGACGTCAGACTCGTGCAGAAATAAGACTGCCGAGTGCACGATTCGTTGCGTTCAAGCGTCGGTCGGTCTCTGGCATGCATTGGAGTATAACAAGAGGTGTCAGCTTCCCAAGCTGTCGTCTTCGTTCGACTCAGCGGTTTCAATACCGTGAGCTCGTTGTTGCGAAAGGGGTCCGTACATAAGGTGATGCATGCGCGAGCTTATAAAACGAATTTAGCGGCGTCAGATGCGGAGTGCGTGGACATGCATGACATCGGCGAAAAGCGCTATCAAGGCTCGATCGCTAGCTTTGATGCAACCAAGCCACGCCATCAATCTTTTGTTCAAATTTTTGAAATCCCGTTCTTGCGTTACTAGATTTAACTACATCCTATTTCATTTTTTTTTTTTTTTTTTTTTTTACGCACATGCGACACCTCGCTTTCGTGAGAGAAAACCGATTTTAGCTGCCAGCCTTCTAACACTCGGGTTCCCGAGGTTGCCCATGAAAACTCCGCTTCATTTTCCTGAGAGATTAAATCAAGTTGGAGAGATCTTGCCGGAGCTAACGTGCATTTTTATTTTATACCCTTCGTCCTGTCACGCGGCGAAGAAAGCGCAAGACACCGTCTTTGATGGCAGAAGGCAAAACTGAAGAACATAAGGAAAGTGCAAGAGAATAAGGCTCTGTAGGCGCCGAATACATAATGAGGTGAGCGCTTCTCTAGCTAAAAGGTCCTTTCAGTTGCACACACACCCTTTTCTTTGGTAAAAAGAGAACCACGAGAAAGGCATAAGGCGAGAATGTAGAATTATAGTTTCCGTTGCTATCCTAGAGAACCTTGTTAACCTTTACTAAAGCGTCTGTTGAGCTCATGCTAAGGTTTATTTTTTCCTGTGGACCTTTTGGGTGAACTTGCTCGCAACGAAATTTTTCCTACGTGCTCGATACAAGCGTTTTCGGCGCTGACGCTTCGACGGGCTCGATATTTAATTTAGAAAGTTTAAAGTCGTTCAAGGCATGCGTTGCGAGTGTAGATATATTGATTACTGATACTGGAGTTACTCGCTGTAACGCCGATGTAAAATTAACTTAGCCTAGCCTTTCAGGGGGCTTCAGTTAATATCGATGCACTTTTAATGCTCTCTATAGCTTAATTTTTTGTATAGCGTTCGACGCCGCGCATTACGGTTACCCTGGCCCATATTCCCCGTATGTCAGCGTACGTTAAAGAACCTCAGGCGGTCGAAATTTCCGGAGTTCTCCACTGCGGCCTCTCTTATAGCCCGAGTCGCTTTGAGACGTTAAACCTTAAAATAAAAATAAAAATACCAAGCCAATCTTTATTAAGTTTTTATTTGGTTGGGGGATTTAATCCCGGCCGCGGTATGCACATGTCGATTGATGCGAAACGCACACACGCTCCTGTGCTTGCGCCATGTTAATGCACGTTAAACAACCCCAGGGCATCGAAATTAATCCACAACATCCCATTTCGACGCTTTTCCGCAGCTTACAGGAAATAAACCGTAATTACAATAAACTAGAGGACCCTCATACCATTGGCAGTCTGTATCTCGAACATCTGCTTCGAAGAAAAGGGAACTGAAACAACTGCAGCAATTCACGGTTTTATTTTTTGTAATTAGTGCTTAGCTCATATTCTTTACTTCAGTGAAGTTTACCCTTTCTTGCCGTCGTCCTTGTGGTGTCGAACTGTCGATGCTCGACCGCAGCGCCGGGTCGTGCGCCACTGGAGCGCGCAGAGAATTCGTTGTCGTTAGCTGTCCTCGTGGTAGACTCCGCAAGAAGCGTATCTCCGAAACGAATCGGTGGAAGGGACGGGTTTCCACGTCCCAGCCGAGGAAGGAAGACAGAACGCTTCCTATAACAGCGGCCCGTTCATATCCGACGGCTGCTGGCGTTCCCACGATGCATTACAGATATACGACTGGGCCATTGCCGCTATGTTGTATGAACGTTATGGTTGCGTCCAGTGCTTAAAGTCTGGCTCCATCGGAGGGGGATCTCTAGTGATTTGAGCACAGGTGGAAAGGGAAATATTGAGGGAGAAAGAGAGAGAGAAAGCGGCTAGTGGCCTAGCTCGGAGATGGTGTTACAGAAATTTACGGAGAGAAATCATTTTTCTCCTCGGGTTTCCCATACAAAAATATCCTATGGTCGTCAGCTATAGAAAATCCTTTGTATGGTCGGCTATAGAAATTTGGCCCAAATATCTATAGCCGCTTCTATGGCTGTCTTTATGTTTTTCTATAGTCAGTTTTATAGAAGTCTTTAACCTGTTCTATGGACTTATGGCTCCCTATTTACTGCAGTCTTTCGCATTTTTTATGGTCAAGTATAAACGTTTATGGTCAGCTATAGAAAATCCTTTGTATGGTCGGCTACAGATATTTGGCCCAAGAAGCTATAGCCGTTCCTATGGTAGTCTTTAGGTTTTTCTATAGTCTATTCTATGGAAGCCTTTAACCGATTCTATAAACTTATGGCTCCCTATGCCCTGCAGTCTTTAGCATTTTCTATGGTCGCATACAAACGTTTATGGCCAGCTATAGAAAATCCAGTGTATCGTCGGCTATAAATATTTGGCCCAAAAAAGCTATAGCCTGCTATAGAAGTCTATAACCTATGGACTAATTCTGGTGTCCTAATGTATTTGCATCTTTAGAATTTTCTATGGTCAGCTATAGAAAATGCGCGCGCGCGCGCGCGCGTGCGTGTGTGTGTGTGTGTGTGTGTGTGTGTGTGTGTGTGTGTGTGTGTGTGTGTGTGTGTGTGTGTGTGTGTGTGTGTGTGTGTGTGTGTGTGTGTGTGTGTGTGTGTGTGTGTGTGTGTGTGTGTGTGTGTGTGTGTGTGTCATGCTTATATCTTCGGACTTATTTTCAATTCGATGAATAAATAACTGAAAATTGGCCAGCAGTCCCCACGACTGAAACCCTCATGGGTCGGAGGTACTCACTGCAGGCGTATACCTCGATGCGACGACAGTGCTCCCACCAGTTATACAAAGATTGTGACGAAATCCATTTGTCGTACGGCGTTGTAGTTGATGACATACGGTTTCTCGTTGCATACAACACACAACTCTTAATCAAGCTAGAGTACAAGTCGCACGAGGGATTCGAACCGACGATATATGTACTTTCATATAAGGGTGTACGCCTACTGGTCTACAGCTTTTGGTATATACAATATTCTATAGCCAGCTATAACAGGTTATATGACTTGCAGTCTGTAGCTTTAGAAGCATTGACATTTCTATAGACGGCTAAAGGTAACTGTATGGCTACTAGTCTATAGCTTCGAGAGCATGCACTTTTCTATAGCCAGGTAAAGCAGCTTATATGACTTGCAGTCTGTAGCTTTAGAGGCATTAACATTTCTAAAGACAGCTAAAGATACCTTTATGACTACTAGTCTATAGCTTCAGGAGCATAGACTTTTCTATAGCCAGCTAAAGCAGCTTATATGGCTATCAGTCTGTAGCTTTAGAGCCATTTAAATTTTTATTGACAGCTAAAGATAACTGTGTGACTAATAGTATATAGCTTTAGGAGCATACACTGTTCCATAGCCAGCTAATCAGCTTATATGGCTTGTAGTCTGTAGCTTTAGAGACATTCACATTTCTATAGACCGCTAAAGGTAACTGTATGACTAGTAGTCTATAGCTTCAGGAGCATACACTTTTATATAACCAGCTAAAGCAGCTTATATGACTTGTAGTCTGTAGCTTTAGAGGCATTCAAATTTTTATAGATATCTAAAGATGTCGGTATTACTAATATTCGATAGCTTCAGGAGCATAAACTTTCCTATAGCTTGCTAAAACTGATTCTATGGCTTGCAGTCTATAGCTTTATAGCAATTCAAATTTCTATAGACAGCTAAAGATAACTGAATGACTAATAATCTATAGCTCCCGGAGCATAAACGTTTCTATAGCTTGCTAAAACTGATTCTATGGCTGGCAGTCTGTAGCTTTAGAGCCATTCAAATTTCTATAGACAGCTATAGATAACTGTATGACTAATAGTCTATAGCTTCATGGACATATGGTTTTCTATAGTTAGCTAAAGAGATTTTGTATGGTCCAGAAGCTATAGACAAAGTGGTACAGAATTTTCTATAGCTGCCTATAAATATTTCAATGACACTTTATAGCCGGCTATAAAAGTCCATAGACATAGCTGACCATAAACTTTTCCATTTAAGTACATAGACCATTTTTGTATGGGTTTAGAAAATATGTTAATAATGACTTTTAAAACTTACACCTCGAGCGACAAATCTGTGGTTTGTTGCTCAGGGTTGAGTTTCAATTCTGAACTGGACGTGAAACAACAAGGAACAACAGCTTTGTCAGAATGACCTTCGTTGAAATGCTGAATTTGGTGATAAATTGGGGCGAAAGTGAGAAAGGGGGGATAATGCAGCGTTACGGACACGACAACGCAGCTCCAATTCGGCTTAGCTGTGCGGGCAAGGCTGCAAGGAGCTGCAGTCACTGCAGCGTCATCGGGGCACGTATGTACGCACTATAAGTTAAATGATAATGATAGGTAGTGGGCGTGTCGCTCGAGGACGAGAGGTCGCAGATTGGAAGTTCACGTTTCTCGTTTCGGGTCGACCCAGAGTCTATCCTGTCGCGGACGCCAAAAAGAAGGGAGAAGACGCGGGCGAGAGGGAAGGAGCCGACGACGCCGCGAAGCTTTCTCTCTTGCCCTCTTCGTGATGGTTCCTGTTTGGTCATTATTACGTCGCTGCCACTACCGGCGAGTTGAACGCGTGTGTGTGTGTGTGCGCGCGCGCGCCTGCCCCTTCTTGCTCGTCTTCCACCATTCCTCATTATTCGGCCGCTCTTTCTTTTTTATCTTCTACGTCTCGTCTCCTTCCTTACTTGCTCTTCTTTCTCATCGCACGTTCTGCACTTCTGGCGCCCGGGACCGCTACCTGTTCTTCCTTCTCTCAGTCGTCGCCGTCAGCGGCGTTTTTCTTTTCAGGCTCTTGTGTTGCTGTTGTTTTTTTTTTTCTCCTACGGCGCGTATGTACTCTGCGTGGCCAAGAAAATTGCTCGCACCGTGAAAACGTCGCTCAATGGATAGGAGGAGACTTGACCGCTCTGGACGGGTCTATGGACAGGTATACATAAACGCAAAAAAAAAAAAGAAGCAATATCCGTCGTAGCGCCGCTGAACGGGCATTCGTAAGGGCAGCCACTCTTTTCGTTATCTATTCTATTCTTTTTCCTTCTTCTGTAGCAGCCCTACCTCGGCCTACAGTTCATATAGTCACTCTTTCCGCCTCTGCTTCATTGCCCTAGAAGTGGTTTAGGTGACGTGCTCTCTGTGAGTTTTTTTTTTTTTTTTTTCTATCCTCTCATTTTCTCGCTCTTGTGGTTGCCCTTGCTTATATGTTATCCGACTGCGCCGTTGACACGCGGGCTCGCGCATACGCTGCCGAGTAATTGAGGCTGTTTCGCCTATTTTCCGCCGCGTCCTTTTGTACACCTCGGCCGCGCCATCTGGTTCCGCCTCCCTAGGGCTTTTCGGCTCTTGGGAACGAGGCCACGGGACTCGTCTCTCCGTGGGTGGTGGTGGTGATGGGCTGTGGGGACAACCTCCATTGCTCATTGTGGAAAAACGTGACATCATTAACCCAGCGCGCGTGTATACGTAGCCTAGCTATCTAGATGTCACATGGCCGTCGGCGGCTGTGTGTGTAATAAAAAAAGGGGGTGGGGGGCAAAGTTGGCCTGGTAGGCTCGCCTATTGGTTTGAATTTTCGCTACTGTGCTGCGAACTTCAGTCATTCACTTTTAATTCTTTCTTTTTATTTACCTTGTTCCGCGTTTTCGCGGTTGCTGCGGCTGCTTCGTTTAAAGGCTTCGGCTCAATAGCTAGAAACTGGAGCAATTGCCGCTTGCTTTATGGGGAAGGTACGACCTCTGGCCGTAACTGCAGTGTCCTTCTTTCGCATAAGTAAGAAAGGAGAATAATGAACGCCGTGCGCTGACTTTTTCGTCTTCGTCTCAACTCTATTTAAGAGTGACCGGTGCCTGTAGCAGTTAAAGAAAAAAACAACAACGAAAAGGGCTCTTTTGTTGCTTGCACAGAAGCAGCAGCAGTTTCTTGTTCACCTCTGTGGTCTGTCTTTTGAAGCCCACGAGCCTTTGTTGCAAGACCATTATCGGTAGTTTTGACCTCAGCCACAGAGACAGCTGACAGTGTCGGAGGAATTCCGAGGGTGGATTTTGGGTGTTTCGTTTTTTTTATTTTTCGGCATCCATTGCGCTCGCATGCCAGCGTTGACGTTTGAAGTGCCTGCGTTCTGATAGCCTTGGAATGAGACCAATTGTGCACACGCACGAGCATCCAAGCCTGAAAGCGGTTTCCTGGCGCACCCAGCTGGGCTGGAGACCGCAACACATACCGCGCGCTGCCATGCTTTGAAGGCAGGTACCGAAACTGTGGCGGAAGGATGGGAACTCGCTCCAAATAGTTCTTGTATGAATGGCGTGCCAAGTGTTTTTCGCCTTCTAGAGAGAAGGATTTGCTTTAGGCCGTAATTATACAAAAATAGCCCTCTAAAGAGGAGAAAAAAATTTAAGCCATCATTACCAAAAATTATTTGTGTTGTCAGCTGTTTAGGAGAAACTGCATTGTCGCAACCATTAGTACGTTTAGTGGTTAAGCATTATAGAACCTCAGAAATTAGTTGCATATAGAGATTAGGGATCACCGTGTACAGGGTCGTCCACTTCTAACTATAACGCGGTCAGTACTTCCAAAACGCCATTGTATCCGACTCGGCCACGTAAAACAAAGCCAAGTGGCAGGCCTAGAGAAGCATCACATCCAGGTCCCTCTATGCATGTATCGCTTTGCTTTGATATGCGTCTGCGTGCTATAGCTAGAAGTGAATGACCATTCAGCGGACGGAGCACCTGTACACCGCGAGAACTCTTCTCTACAGTTAGCTTCATTTTCTAAGCTTACAGTTTTAAAATACAGCCTGTAGTGTAAAGATACATCGAGACACGAAACACAATAAATGGGAACCTAAGCATTCGAAGTTGAAGCATTTGAACTTCGTAGTTGGAAGTAGGCACCTCAGCAACCTATAATAGCCTACTTTGGGACGCGCTGCACAAGAAAAAAAAATGAACACCATCATCATTCGAAGTTGGGCGAGGGCTACATGAGGTTATTGATATGGTACTTATATGTTACTTATATGAGTTACTTACTGATACTTCGACGCTGCTGGCCGAATGGTAGATATTGAGCAAGGTACGCGTTGTCATCTAGGTTGCTACAGGTTCTTCGTCCTAAGGCAACAATGGTGCATGGAGAGGACCGCGTGCCGGTTGACCGGCGGCTGTAGCCGACGCAGTTCGATCAAGGCGTTACGACCCGATCTGCCTCAAAAAACACTTGCGTCACCTTCCGGGCGTTATTTAGGTCGGGCGCGGTTCCGACACGTAGCCGCGACCAGTTCCGCTTCAACGGTACATCGCTTCGCTGGCGCGTGCATGCGAGGGCGGATCTAGGAGAAGGGAAGAGGAGCGGCCGGATGTCCTGACCTCCAGTCCGCAGGCCTTCCTTGTGAAGCTCCAACGACAGCTGTGTACTAGACGACGCGCCCGGGTATATTCCGCACGTGTCTGCAGGGGTACCCCGTCGTCTTCAAACTGCAACTCTTGCCTTTTGTGGGGACTTCCTTTGTTGATCCAGCGATCCGCCGTTGCTTAGAGGTGTATGTTGCCCTTGAGACGGTCGGCAGTGGTCACTAGCAGCAAACAGTGTGAACGAGACTGGATTTGGCGTTCATTTCTCATCCGCCTTTGTTTCAGGGGCTGTTTTTACAGCGGCTTTCCTGTTGTGTTCGATGCTCGCTTGTCTTCTTTGAACGACACCGTTTCTTCTGTTAACCGTAGTTGTAACACGGCGAAGGAAAAAAAAAACAGTCAAGGTGAAAAGAGAAAAAAAGAGGAACTGAGTTCTTGCAGTTTCAGTTGGCTATAGAAATCAGTTGGAAGAAATCTCTAACGAAAGCTTTCGGTTACGGCAGTCCAGCAGAAGAAAAAAAAAAGCAGCGCTGCAACGAAAATGTTAGGATGCAAGTGGAGGGCTTTAAATATGTTCGTCTGCGGCTTCATTAGACAGATTTAGCTTACAGTGATCCGCGATCCGCCACCGCGACCCTCTACCGCGCGTGGCGGATCGCTGATTGGTCCCGACGCGGCAGGTCTATGTGCCGACATCAAGTATGTGTCGCCATCTATCGGCGCCAAGGGGATCTGGGCATGCGCAGTGGAACGCGCGGTGGCGGATCACGGTAGCGGATCGCGGTAAGCTAAATCTCTCTATTATCTCGATACAGCCGCGTATCCTTGAGTTCCTTGTGCTTCTTGCGCTCATAGGTGCTCGAGCAGACTGCATACAGCCGGTAAACAGATGAGGTGGCGGGCAATGTGGAGAGAGCGGCTTTCTTTCCAAGAATACCAGTTTTTGCGTTCCTAGCTTTGCGGAAAGCAGGAACAGTGGATGAGTTGTTGGGAACAGTAAGAGAGAGAGGGCGGGGGTATCCCGTTTTCCAGAAAGGGAAGGCGCCAGCACGTTTGTAATGGGCTGCAGTGCCTGGAGACCGTGCCCTGGTAAAGGAAATTCGGGGAGACACAACGCAGCATTCGGCTGCTGCTGCTTTGCTCTGATAGCCTGTTTTAGCGCCTCCCCCCTCCCCCATCTCCTGCGCTCAGCACCCTCGCCTCTTTTAAATTCTTCACACAGAGCCAGCAAGATGGGCGTTCTGGGTTTTATCTATTTCCTTTGCAGTCTAACATTCTTTCTACTGTAACTGCAAACCAAAGCAATCTTTCTAACCTGTCCTAATCGCATTCGCTTTCTCCTGGCCCAGCGAAGAAAACAGCCATCACCAGCAACATCAAAGCTTCCAGGTTACAAAAAAAAAAAAAAAGGGGGGGGGGGACGCACTGCAGAGTATTATATTTCTCGACATTGGCCCATCGGTGTCTGGTTGAAAAGGAAGAGTCCTGGCGAGATAGGTAGGGCAGAACAGTTTGGACAATAGCAGAGAGCTGAGACTTGCGAAGGGCACGCAAAAACGGTGAACGAAGAGCGATCTTTTTCGATTCACTGAGGAAACCAATCGCACGGTTTGCTCTGGTTTCCTGCATCGTTCCTGCTATAGCTGTTTTTAAATAGGCGCTCCTTTTCGCGGGGGGCTACAGCCCTCCCCTTGATGGAGAACGCACGCCCGAATACGGCACCGCATTGTTCTCCAGGCGATTCGGGGCTGCTACCTGTTTTGGTTGCCGTTGACGGCAAGCATAGGCGAAGTCACCTAGAACAGAACAAAAAGGTTGCCCGCCTGTCACGCAGGCAATTGGTGCCAGCGCATGCGTTATATAGTCCTTTTTCTTGTTTGTTTGTTTGCCCTCTCGTCTATCGTACACATACATCAAGGTTGCGTGCCGGGAGACGAAGCATTTCCGCGCGCGACAGCCATTGTGCTCGGGGGTGGCGCGTGCGAGACAAAGGGAAAAATAATAAAGAGAGGGGAGTCCGCATTGTATGCGTCTCGCGCCAGCCACGCTGTGCAGGGATTGAAGGGTGCGGTGATGCGGCGGAGAAGTCTTCTCCCCGTGTGCGCAATGCGTTCGCTGCCAGAAAGACGCTCGCGGCCATTCGTTCTCGTATACTGCTCGCGTCGGCCTGCTGCTCAGCACAGCATTCCTGGAAGCCACCGTTGGGCGCCTCTCATTTCGGCCGCTGTGGGTGTCAAATTGGGCCACGAAGCGGCCCCCGTTAAACTGCGGTTATGTATGCACTGCTTTGTCTCACTTCAGGGGGAAACCGAGTAGGGTGGATCCTTTGTAGGGGCTGTACACGTAGTAGTGACCTCAGCTAAAGAGAGTACAAATGCAACGAAAACACGGAACAGGAGCCTGCTCGCTTCTGTTGCTTCCTCTTAAGCTTGTTGCTGTGGGAGATTGTGGAGCGCATAGTATTGTGGAGCATTGTGGAGTACATAGTCGAGGTTAGTCGGGACTGACAACGCCTTACAACTCCTCGCTTGCCTGTTGTGTCAGCCATGGCTAATATTATCGTAATGGGTCCTAAACTGTCTGCACTGAAAATATTTCCAATCACGAACGGTTATTTCACTCTGTACAGCTATCGTTTATACTGTGCTGCTTCACAGAAAAACGGCACGAACCTTAAAACTCCATGCTACGCGCTTTAAGGACGCAGAAAAGATTTGTGGAATCACGCGTACAAAAGCTGCATGCACCAGACGCGACGATTTGCTGTCCCGTGCACGTGTGCCGCGTCGTTTTTATGCCTTGGCACGTAGTGTTACGGAAAGCGCTATGTCTGACAACTTTCCTTTCACTAGGTGAGAAAAGAGAAATTTCATTTAGCTGCCACCATTTTGTCGCTGAAAAAAAACAAAAGCAATTCCTCGATGCGCGCTACGTAATCGGTGGTCTCGTAATAATAATAATAATTGGTTCACAGGAAGGGAAAGGCGCAGTATCTGTCACACTCGTTTCTGTGGACACCTGAACCGCGTCGTACTGGAAGGGAAGAAAGTTGGGATGGAAGTGAATAGAGAGAAAGAGGAGCCGTAGTGGAGGGCAACTGAGTAATTTCGACCACCTGGGGATCTTTAACGTGCGCTGACATCGCACAGCACACGAACGCCTCTTCGTTTCGCCTCCATCAGTTTTTGCTTTTTCGGAGATGCAGGATTTGAGTGAGCCCCGCCGTGGTGGTGCAGTGGTAAGACGCCCGACTACTGTGCCGGAGTACCCGGGTTCGAACCCGACCTCGGCGGCTGCGTTTCGATGGAGGCGAAACGAAGAGGCGTCCATGTGCTGTGCGATGTCAGCGCACGTTAAAGATCCCCAGGTGGTCGAAATTACTGTTGCCCTCCACTACGGCTCCTCTTTCTCTCTTTCCAGTTTCACTCCAATCTTCCTCCCTTCCCTTGCGGCACGGTTGTGGTGTCCACAGAAAACAAGTGAGACAGTTACCGCGCCTTTCCCTTCCTATAAATAAATCAGGATTTGAGTGACGACCTAAACAATGAAGATTCTGTCTACTCCCCTTTATCCCCATCTATGTCCATGAGCCTTCCCATTCAATAAAGGACATTCAGTGAACGATCTCTCCTTGTGTCCCGATTGAAACGATTCCTTACCAAACTATGTAGACGGGGGACAGTTCCTATCAAAGAAACTGGTTATCCTCTCGAGATGGAAGCTTGTATGAACGAAGTGAGATAAAATCAGCCTTAATTTGTTGCCACACGGTTTGATGTCCTGACTTTGTTCAGCGCCCTCTAAGTTGAGGTCACAACACAACGCTCGCAAGGTTATTCTGAACGCTGATATCAATTCCGTCGCACCTCCGCTCGCATTCGGGGCAAATTAATTTCCTCGTGAGTCCGCGAATCACCGCGTAAACGTAAGGCAGGGAAGAAGAAAAAAAGAAGATAACAACAACAAAGGGGTGAGTCAGTAAGAGGTACAGGAGACAAAGGAGGACTAGCTCCCCACTTAGCTATCACGCCAACGCTTTTAGGGCGAGCTGTCCACCCAACGACACATTTAGAGACCCACGGGCACGCGATAACATGTCCCCCCCCCCTCCCCCCACCCTTTTTTCTCGCTCTGTTTCTTACTTCTCTCGTTTTTTTTTTTTCTTTTTGCCGCTGCTGTTCGTTGTTCGCGCAAAAGAACAATGCGCGTACCTTCGTGCCAACGGGGAAGCGGTCACGAGGCCGGCGGCTCAAGCTTTATAGCCACGACATGGGGAGGCAGAAAAAAATAACAAAAAAAAAAACAAACTCTTTCATTCTTTCTACTTATCTATTCACTCTCTTGTTTTCTCTATCCTTTATTATTTTATTTTTCGTTCTTCAGTACGGCGACCATGAAACAACGTTGTCCACAAGGTCGCTGCGTGTTATGCGGCCATCGTGGAGATGGAGTTGTTTACGCACCATATCTTCTCCTCCTCCTCTTTCTTCCTTTAATACATTGTTTCGCTTTTTTTTTTCTTTTTTTTACTTTCCTTCTCCTCTGGCGAAAGTTTCGAAAGAACTCGTCTCCGCGCCCGCGCGTTAACATTGATTCCGAAGATTGATAGGACAGACGGAAACATTTCTCCTAACATTTTTGTTTCTTGATTAATGGAACTGTCGCACATATTCACGTCCCCTCGTGAACATATTCGTATTGGACGGTGTACGTCTAGAAACTCGGTGGCGACGGTGTGTGTATGGGCTCTGCTATAAATATATACAGGCTGGGACGCTGTCCTTCACACTGCTCTATCGGTCTTGTTTTGTTTCCAAGACGGATGGCGAGCTGTCGGAGGGGAAGGGGGGGGGGGGGGGGCATGGATCCCTATCGCTCAGTGTAGGCCTGTCTTTGTTTACCTCTCTGCAAAAAATCGCTCGAGCATTCGTGCCCTAATGCGTTCAAAGCGGACAGGATGCGGTTATAGTTTTCCGCCGTGACTAATATCCTTGTCGACGCTGGCTCCCCTATTGAGTGCGTCTAAAACCCAGGTTTCAATGAGGGTTTGCATAGCCTGATTGATGGGTTGCAGTGAACGGTGCTTTGATGTCAAGGCCAGGAAGGGGGAGGGGGGATACAAAGGGCTGAGAATGCCTGAAGCATTCAAGTATTCCTCTACTATTAGCCGGTGTAATAGCGCAGAGAGTGTGTTGTCAGTTTCATCTGCGCTTTCTGCACCACCGGGCACATTGAGAAGTTTCCGGATTCTTCAATGTCCTTCAATTGTGCTTTTTTGCTTCAGGTGGGCGTTGCAGAACAAAGCAGGTAATATAAGCTTATTCAAATGTTCTAAATAAGATAGCAGGAACAGAAATGTGAACGTTATTGTGAATTATTGAGGTGAAAACGTAAATTGGTAAAACAAATATCTATATAAGTAAAAAATCTACATGGCGGCGCACCAAGCACCATGAATGATTAGGTGGAAGCAGAGCTTACAGCTATAGTGCGCTGGAAAATGCGTTCTCTGTGAACAGCTACTAAATATACATAGATGGTGCGCACTGTGAAGAAATGAAGATTGGAAAAAAGAGCTGGAGAGCACTTAAGCTCCGCCGATAGGGTAGGAATCAAACATGCCAGACGGACGATATTCGCTCACTTGCTAGTTAAGAAAAAACGAACTGTACGGTGATGCAGTGGTTAAGATGCGCGGCTATACTGTGCCGGAGCACCCGGATTCGATCCCGACCGCCAGCGGCTACCTTTCAATGCAGGCGAAACGAAGAGGCGTCCGTGGGCTGTGCGATGTCAGCGCACATTAAAGACCCCCAGGTGGTCGTAATTTCTCCTTAGCCCTCCACTAGGGCTCCTCTTTCTCTTATTCCAGTTTCACTCCTACCTTACTCCCTTCCCGACTCGTCCACAGAAGCAAGTGTGACAGATACTGCCCCTTTCCCTTGCTGTGAACCAATTATTATTATTATTATTATTATTATTATTATTATTATTATTATTATTATTATTATTATTATTATTATTATTATTATTATTATTATTATTATTATTATTATTATTATTAGTATTATTATTATTAGACGAGGTATTTTCAAACCTGCAGTTCGGTTCCGCTGGCAGCTGCTTCTTTCAGCTACAGTTGTTCTAAAGCCGTGAGCGAGGCTGTGCGAAGAGCGACACTCGTTATCTCGCCTGCCTGGACATCGGTGTTCGACTTGGACTTCGGACGAACCCTCCTTGTACAGCCCGCGGTACCTTAGGGGTTGGCCCAACGCTTCTGCCGCGAGCACCGTGCCACCAAAGCGCCCTATCCCGTAGAGAATAAGAAAAGAAGGCCCTGTTGTAAGCGCACTCGGCACAGGAAACGCGATAACCTCTCCCAAGACGGCGAAGACAGTCATACGCTGCTGTAGCGCAGCGCGGCGTCGAAACAGTTACAACCAGGTCGCTCTGACCTCCGGTATATCGGCACATGGACGATCCAGGTTTGTTGCGTCCGTGGCCTCTATATATACGGAGATATATTTGGTATAGAGGTAGTCGTAGCCGAGTCATTATCAGCATTTCTTTTTCTCCTTTGCTCGTTGTGTAGAAGGAAGATAATAAAAGTACGGTTTCGCGATCGCGGTACCCAGCAGACGACGGTTAACTTTGTGCAGGGGTGGAGAAAGCGCCGGTATATACTCAAGGGCTTCACGAGGACCTTATATCCAAACTGGTAGAATTGAGCGGATGTCGTCAAATGTGGAAATCGTTAAACATTGTCTGCCTCCCTGTCTGGAATATTTATCGCACTAGATTTGTCTATAACCACTCGATAGCATATCAGCATATTAATCGTTATCGCTAAACATGCATTACCTGTGACGAACCGCTGCTCCGCGTGGTCTTGCGATATTTTAGCGGCGATGAGAGGAGAAGGAAAAGCTTATCGCGGAACTATAGGAAAGCCTACTTGAAGTACATTTTAGTGTGCAAGCTTACACATGCGGCGGCGTTGCCTACTTCTGCAAGCTACTTGATATGTACACAGACCACGAACATTCGAACAATTGCATGTCAGCATTTTGTGATGGTGCAGCGGCTGTTTTGGATGTAAGCTTAGCGGTTGCCCTGTTGATATGCTTGCCTATCGGTCCGAGAACTTCCGTCAAACGCGTTTTTTTATTTTTTTTTAACGAGGAAACAGTAACAGTTTCGTTTCGCGTGGTCTCGCCACTTTTGCACACGACTGTACATTCAAACTGCAAGCTATGGCTGATGTAACACACGACACACAGAGAGTAGTTTTTCGCGCGCAACTCTGGTAGGCGACGAATAAGGCATCAGTTATAATGCGACTTCGTCAAGCGCGCAGCTTTTCGTGCTGTGCGCTTGACGAAGTTCATGACATGGCACACACACTATACCAGCGCACAGATCATTTGGTGCTATTATATTTAGGCATCTCGGCATTGCCGCATTGATTCGCAAAGCTGTCTGAATGATGACTGCCGCGGAAAACGAAGAAATAAAGAGCCGAGTACGTCGTTCCATGAAATAAGGTTACTTAATGTGCGGCTTGAGCAAATGTCGTAATAACTTAGAACGCCCCGTGCAGATTTCAGTTTGCGTGACGTTACAGTGAGCTACATTTGACCTCTACTCACCTTCGTTTCGGTTGCTGTTAGCAGCTTTTGAGCATTTCACTCAATGCTGCTAACGCTTCGCTCCGGCTTCACCTTCCATGGAATAAGCATAGTTATTGCGGGTTCGCGTTCTGGAAGCAATGACCTGTAAAGGCCCGGACGTCCGTTCTGCTGGCTTGTCATAATGAGATAAGGTTGGCTCGGATTTGTGTACCTTCCGCGTATTCATTTTCCCGTCCGCTGCGTAATCCCGGAGGCAAACAAACGTTAAGGACAAAACCCCCCAAAAAAGAAAAGAAAATAAGCACCGCAACTGGAGAGACTCTCCGCGTGACGGGAGAGAAGAGCCTTATTACCCGTAATAATCCACGGTCGGCGAGTTCTTGTTGCCCTCGCGGGAATTCCAATCAGCGACTCGCTGCGAGCTGCTCCTGCTCTTCTGATGGGGGGGGGGGGGGGGGGGGGGGGGGGGGAAGAGAGAGGCACAAAGAAAGTAAGGAGGAAGGTGAAGGTATATAACGACCGTCAGCCGGAGCCGAGGCATCGCGCTCTTTCTCCGACACGCGGTTCACCGTAGACGCTCGCCTGGCCGTCCAGATCAATGACTGCTGCTCACGAGGGCGTTGGCAGCGAGCTAGCAGTGGTACCTAGCAACCACAACCTAGCTTGCCACCTAGCTAGCTATTCACCAGTAATAGCAAAACAGAAGCACAGGACCGACAGTGATGAAGAGAAAACAGGGGCGTTGTGTACTAGTCTCTGTTCCTCCTTCTTGTTTTCTTTCTTTTTTGTCAGCCTCTTTTTCTCTCAGTGCACCCCACAGTGCTCGCGAAGCCCCGTCGCCTCTCCGCTGCAGTAACCAATGTGATGGTGGAGGCGAGTCAGAGAGCCTGTATAAAAGAAGCGAGGCGGGCTTCTTTCTTCGAGACCTCGTGCGGCGTTGCCCGTTTCGTTTAGAGGCCATGCTGGAGGGCGGCGAACCCGGGCCCGGGCTTTTGGTCGGGTCTGTGCTCCCTCTTCCCTCCTCCCGCTGCTCCTCATCGTCCTCTTTCAACACCAGCCTGGCCCTCTCTTTCGCCATCGACACTTTCGCCTTACGCGTTCTTTCGTCCCCTCGAAGCCTTTCCTCCACTCTTATGACCCCTATTCCACTTTAGCTGTTCGTTTGTTTCCCGTTCTCCCCATTCACCTCCTGATTCGCCCTTTCTCTTTTCCGCGGCACTCGTGCCGCTGTCACTGATGTCTCGGCGTCTCTTCCTTTTTCGACACTATTTCGCTTTTCATTTTCTCTCTCCGCATCTTCTTCCCTACATCCCCGATTTTATTTTCTGACTTCTTTTGCCCCAACGACTGCTAGCCTCTCTGTCTGAGGTCCCTCTGGGCCTTTCTCGGTCTTTCTTGGTCATCCTTCATCCCTTTTCCCGGTGTTCACCCTATCCTTCTTGTCTCCACCTCCTACTGCAATTTCCCCTTCTTTCTTTCTCCTTTCCCTTCTTTGCCCTTTCTTTCCCCTAACTCTTTCCCTCTGCACGTTCCCTGCCTTCTTCCATCTGGCTCCATGATCCTGTATGGACGCCCCCCTCTACCCTGCAGCCCCGGCGGCGCCTGTAGTTTGCACAGCGGGCTGCCGTCGCCGCCGTCCTCTTGAGCGCCGTCTCTTGTTTTTGGTTTACCCTGTGTGGGCGTTTAAAAGCACGCGCTTAACGTGATCTACGCATTTGTGCGCGCATGTGGACGGGAGAGACGCTTTACTTAACGTCGACGGCGTGCTTCTTTGTCCTCTTGTACGCTGGCTGCACAAAAGTGGATGCGGCCTCGTATTTACAGACTATTTTCCAAGCAAAAGCTCCATCTGTTCAATGCTCTGGTGCTGCACCGCTCGCTTGTCAGCCTTTATACCCCTCCCCCTACATTATTTCTTTTTCTTTAACCTTTCTGCAAACAGTGGCATGCAGGCAAGGCAGCTGCAAGAGTTTATTTTCGGTAACTGCGTTAAAAAGCTTCGCCTGTTTTTGCCTGTGGAATAAGAGACATTCGGTGGAAGAGTACCGAATACCTCGGAAAAAAAAAAAAGAAAAAAGCTCCACGTGGGCAATAGTTAAGTTTACAAAAATCGTCCGGATTGAAGCAAGCTTAATTATCCGGGTGGAATGAATGCACGTTCTGGTTCGCTTGTAAACACCACCCAGCTCTAATAATTCTGGGTAATATAACAATATTTTGTGCCATTGATTTGCTCCGCAGGATGCGAGGCCGACTTTAAATAAGTTATTTTGGTAAAAATATTTACACCCGATAATTGCTTCAGGTTTCCCGTTCCTGGTTGCGTTACTGAGTGCCTTGCTAGAACAAAAAAGAAATAAAGCATCGGCAGATACTCAAAGCGGTTCGCAGAATTGGACACTTGCAAACGCCCCTGGTATTTTTCTCAAATTAAGTCCTGCTTTTTTTTTTTTTTTTTTTTTTTTTTTTTTTACTGAGTTCTTTAAATGTACACATCCTTTTTAGTCTGATAGCTAAAATCGAAAAAAAAAAAACCCTCGAAAGTAGCGAAATGGCATTGAAGTAAACTGCTTCTGTGTTTTCGATTGCATATGCAATGGAAGGAACCTGTCTTCCCTCTGACAGGCTGTGGCGAAGAGCTCGTCTCCACTACATTCCTTTTGACTCGCAACCGTGTCTTTGCATGCGAAAGCATAATCTTGTCAGAG
The DNA here is from genome assembly GCF_055883805.1 of Amblyomma maculatum. Taxonomy (NCBI): domain Eukaryota; kingdom Metazoa; phylum Arthropoda; class Arachnida; order Ixodida; family Ixodidae; genus Amblyomma; species Amblyomma maculatum. The sequence continues at coordinate 170,084,419 of NC_139346.1, read as the reverse complement.
AGTCGCTGGCTCTGCGCTTTGGCCAGGTTGCTCGGTGGGGACAGCTTAGAGAGAATGGGAGGTACACGAATGGAGGTTTGGGCAATGTCTTCAGTAACTCTGGAAAAGTTTTGAAATGGTCTTTCAGCATGCAGCATAGTCGCGAAACTCGACACAGCTTGAATAATGCGCTGACTCGTGAATAGAAAATGGGGCTTTCGTTTGTGTTCTTTCTTTTATTTATTTATTTTTTTTTTTTGGGGGGGGGGGGGAATACGTGGCTTAGAATGAATAGTTTGCCAGTAGTATTTCGCCGTAATGCCCGACGTCTTTACGAATGTAATCTTTGACTCATTTATTCAGAGGTTGTTCACCTCTGTTAGAATCAGTGCCATGACTTCGTAGAGTGCAAATTAGGTCTGGCGCTTGCATCTTGTGACTTTCGTTTCAATCGTTCCGGACCGCCGATATGAAGGGCGCCAACTCCTAGTTATTCCATATGAGTCGACAGCGTTCTTGTTGCAGGTTGAGATGTTGTTAATGCCGGTGTCGAAGCGGTGACATATGTGGCCGTCTAACTCTGGTCCTCTGCCTTATTTCGGAGAAGTGCCATCACTATATATACTGCAGAGCTCCATTTCTATCTCGTTTGAAGCATTCAATGACCCGGTCACGGCAAACACTGGTATTAAAGGGTAATGAGCAGCCGCACGTTTCAGTACATTTACCCGCAAGGCTAGCCCTCAGTGCGCTAAGAACGCTCGAGCGCACGGCCTCGACAAATTGAAGCGGCGCTAAGCGGCAGCAGCTAATAACATCCTGGAAACATCCCTGCTAAGATAGCTAAAGGACATGCGCTGTCTTCGCCGGCCCCAAACATATCGCGCAGCATGATAGCGGGCCTAGCGGCAAGCGCTGAGCGATGCAAATCAGCAAGCCTATACTCCATTGGTCACTATATGATGCCGGCAGCTTCGTTCGATAAAGCAAAGTTGCCCCTTCTTATTAGGAAAGACGTACCATTATAGAGACATTTCCTACCTTAAGCGCGCGTACTCCAATAAAACTGAGGCAGCCTTGCTTAATTTTGTAGCCCACAATCGAGTTTAAAACTCTTATTGCTTGTTTGTGACTTTGCTTATAGAGTAACCGCCACTACCAAGCCATGTCATCCTTATGTTTTTTGTTTTTTTTTTTTTCCCCGCTCGCATCTGCACACAGACGCCTAACAAACAGTTCGTGTGAGGTCTGCAAGCAAAACATTGAGTAAAAAACGGTTTCTGGACATTGTGCTCGACCCACATTTGACACTTGGCAAGCCGTCAAACCGCTTGAGGACTCCGTATAAGGGTCACCGCACGCTACCGGTTTCAGCCCGTTTTGTGACCTTCCGCAAGACTGCAGCTTCGACTCCACGGCGGCTGTGGCGGAGGTCGTGAGAGAAGCCGCCCCGTCTAATGGAACTTTCGTGCGGCGCGTGTCCTTCCGTCACGGAGGGTGTCTGTCGGCCACCACGCGGTCCTCCCCGTTACACTTTGTGCGCGCGTCAGTCTCTCCTCTCCATCTTACCGCCAAGGTCGAAACCGCAGCCGCCTCCTATGAATATGGCTACCACGTGCGACATCGTGACTTTGTATAAACGATGATAGAGGGTTATGATGGAGTGTGGAAACCTATACAAGCTCTACCCGCGTACGTGTTTGTATAGGACGGAGAAAGACGTGAAGAAAGGCCTTTATTTTCGACCGGGAAGCTCGCCTCGGTAAGCTCTTTGCGGGCTCTGTATACTGACAATTGTTAACCTCTGTCGCCTCTTACCAACTACATTTTCCGGCTATAGATTGTCTAAAAGTGTGCGCTGATCGTGTCTGCAGACAGTCCGAAGACTGCGTAGTGAGCTTCTTGCGAGACCCTTCGCCCGTTTCCCAGCGGTTTGCTTCAAAATGACGACTATAATAGCCTCTGCGCACCCACTGTTCAGAAAGCGCTTTCTGACGTAGTAAAAGGAGGAGGGATAGAAAAATCTTAAGGGCACAAAATTTAGGGGCTGCTTCTTTGCTAAATACGGCGCAGTGTATTTTGTTCTTGGGATTTTATATAAAATCATAGAAAGGACACACATGAAAAAATACCTAAAAACCGGTAGGACACTTATATAAGCTCCGCCTTCACTGGTATGACGAGATGCGTCAATCTCTACTTTTTCCTTTCTCTCCCTGAGGATCCCTGTGTACACACGCTTTGCTACTCGCTTAATCACTGCGCCCTTAACAAGCACTGCTAACCCCGATGCTAACTAGCACTAAGCTAACCCGGGGTATGTGAAGGACCATTCGACTTAGAAAAAAATCCCTGCTGTAACCAAGGCGTACTTCTTATCGCGGCCCAATGGGAATCGGTTGGTTCGATTGTGGTCTCACCAGCGCATCTGTTTTCAACTCCTGCCTTGACATTCAGTCTCCTTACGTCGCATAACCACAATCACAATCAGTGGCCACCTGTGTCACCTGCCACTTGCGCGAGCCATATCCGTGATAATTCGCTCCCGACAACGCACAAGTTCTTTCAAAGCGAGAACGCGTTATAAAGGAAGCATTTCGACAACTGCACTAATATTTCGCTTACTGGGCCCTTCTTGTAAACGTACGGCTCGTCCGTTTGTCCTATACATGATTATATTGTTAAGGTCAACTCTATCCTCTTCTGACATATGGGGATTCACCGCTTTGCAGAGTTTTAGCATCTCTTCAAAGTACGTTGTGCACGTTTCACCAGGCACTTGCGCTCGCTGGAGTAGTCTGCTCAGAGCATTTCCGTTTGGCCGCGGTATCCCCGAAACAATTCCGAACCTCCTCTTCAAAGCAGTCTCATCTCGTTAAGGACGCTTCATGGTTTTCAAACCATGTCATTGCTGTGGCGTCCAAGAAGAAAAAGACATTGGTCAGCTTGACTGTGGCATCCCAGCGGTTGTACTTGCTCACCCGCTGGTAATCGGTGAGCCACTCATCCAAGTCTTCGTCAGCCTTGCCAGAAAAGGTCCGCGGCAGTGCTGTCAAGCGGGTGCGCTGCGCCTTTTTGCCGTGTGTCGCCGTCTTGGGGCATTTTCGCGGTCAAAAGTGAGAGTCCAGCGAGTCGTCGACTCCAATGAGATAGAGAAGGGTTCGTGGTGATCGTCCCAGCACCTGTCACCGCACTGTTAAAGTTTATTTACGGGGTGCGACTCCACCTTAGCCTTGTGCGTTAACGGAAAGATGGCGAGCTTCTCCCTCTTCCTCGCACCTCTTTTTCCTCCCTTCAGCGCTACCTGACAATGTTATCCTCAGCTGTAGCAGCGTGCTCGAATTCCTTGCATCGTTAATGCGTCAAGTAGGCCGTGAATTGTGAATCACAGTAAGGCCGCCTCTGAAAACCGACTGGGAAGGTATTCGTGATCTTACCGGAATATATACCCCCCCCCCCCCCCTCCCCCTTATGTCCTCTAGAGCAAGTGGAAAGACCACCATATTATGCTAATCTCAAACAACTATAACGATTCTAGCAGTCCATTTAACCCCTTTCCTTTTCCCATGGTTATTTTCCACTCAACCTTCCCGTGTTCTCTACCACCTAATCCCTCATTAAAACAACCCTCTCGCCTTTATCCTTTTTATAGCTTTCTTGTATTCATTTTTTGCTTAGCCTTTAATAAGCTTGCTTGCTCACCTAATGGTCCATTTAAAAAGTGGCGGCGCATCACCTCATTATGTTTTCCTATCTCTCGCATTTGCATTTTTAATCCTCTTTCTTTTTACATTGCCGAAAAGGCTGAAACATTGAGTGCCCTCTCTGGCAGTGAGGCAGCTTCACGTGCTCGCCGCACCACTCTGGGCTTCCGCGCGAGGATCCGCTTCCAAGTGGAGATTACGCTTTCCTTCGCCAAGAGCGATAAATTCCTTTCGGGAAACCGAATCAACCGCCGTGTTGTTGCTTTTGAAGAGCGCACCCTTCTTTCCGCAAGAACCAGCCTGCCCTCCTCTGCATATCACAAATATACGGAAAGGGAAGCTCGAACCGTGTTCAGAACAGCATGTCCTTTCTTGCGTATATAAGCCAGCACTAGCTCCTTACAAAAACGTTTCTAGATCCGTAGAGTATCAGCAGGGTGCAGATGATTTGCATATGACTGCAGTGCGCGGTAATGAGAAATCGTGTATAGATTTCACTAGGCAACTCGTGCTATGGTCTTTCCAGTTGTGATGTATGGATGCGAGAGTTGGACTGTGAAGAAGGCTGACCGCCGAAGAATTGACTCGTTTGAATTGTGGTGCTGGCGGAGATTCTTGAGAGTTTCTTGGACTGCCAGAAGATCAAATGAGTCGATATTGTCGACCATAAAACCTGACTGCTCATTGGAAGGTCAAATTCTAAAGTTTAAAGCTCAGCTACTTTGGTCATCTGATGGGAAGAGAGGAGTCGCTGGAGAAAGATTTGATGTTGGGAAAGGTTGAGGGTCACCGGAGAAGGGGTAGGCAGCGAACGCGATGGTTAGATGGCATCCTCGAGGCGCTGCAGGTGAAGTTATGTGATGTTAGGAAGATAGTGAGAGACCGGAAAGCGTGGCGTGACATGGTCCGTAGGGTCACGAAGAGTCGGACACGACTGAACGACTGAACTAAACTGAAGTGAAGGTCACCACAGGGCTGGTGGCGACCAGCTGTATAGAAGGGCATGCCCTGCTTAAAGTTTTTGGAAGGAAAGTTTTGACACTTGCAGCTATATATATATATATATATATATATATATATATATATATGCACTGAGTGCCCGTTCCTTGGCTTTTGCGTCACTGTAGTAGCAGTGGTAATAGTATGCAGTAGTAGTCGTCAGCTGCCTAACTTTAATATCGGTGCACTAAATGTACCTGAATTAGAGATTTAATGCTGGTAATGCTAATGAAAGAAATTATTAGTCAATATTGCCTGCATATCGTTTCTCACGTTCAATCTTGTCAGCAAAATAATATGACCCAACTGCAAGATGCGCGTTATGCTCGTCGGATCCAACACGTGGCAGCGTCCAATGACCCGCACAGAAAGCCTGGCTAGACTCGGTCGCGACCACGTCATAGCATCGCGCACAAGCCGTACGCGTTTATTTCGCTTTATTTCGTTTCGCGCATTCGCGATTTCCTGGACCGAAGATTCACGTCCTATCTCCCCGCCGCCCGTTAACGCGGCGGCGGCTCGTTTTGACACATCCGTGTACATTAGACTCGAGTACAGTACACATACAGCGCACGCCGCTTCCCCGTCCAACGCCGCCAGCCCCGCAGCGGTCGCATTCTGTGCTGCGCGAGTCATTTCGCGAACCGGGAACTCTCTCTTGTCCCTCCACCCGTTCCCCTCCACATCTCACGTTTCCCTCCCTCTTTCGGTCCTCTCTGAGCGAACTGAGTCGCTTTGCGTGCTGGCCACACATCTGCTGTTATGCGTGCTCTGTGCCGTACTGGCTACACCACAAACGATGTTTGCAAACGGTTTCCGAAAAGAATGCTGATCGTTTCCTGCAAGCATGGCCCGCCGACCCGACAGGTCGAGCGAGACGCAGCTGAGGCAGCAGCAGCAGTACGAGTGTTTCCTTAGCGCGCGTCTTGCGGGCATTATTACTACTAGGCCAGCGAAGCAGGCCAACAACAGTGACGGCTCAGTCCGCGTCAGTGCATTCGCCTGCGGCGAACGGTGCCTCAATTTGTGTCGTCAGCTTGCATCGCGCTCGCACACCTATTATGGAAGCGCGTGCTGCAGACGCGGAGTGCTGTGTGCTCGCCGCTCGTCCTCAAAAAAGCCTCTCTCCCTTCGTTCGGCGAGTGTGTCTAAAACTGTTGCTGACGCTAGACGTACAGGTTCGACGCTGCGTTGGGCACTTCGCCGTTCGTCAATACACGAACGAAGACAACGAAGAACCGATGGGAGAGGGGGGCAGCAATCGCGTTACCCATCTTTTCCGGTCGTGCTAAGTACGGCCTTGGCACATCTGTGGAGAAAAAATAGCGATGCTTGAGAGAAAAAGAAACGCGTCAGGTCCGAAAGCTACCGATGATATCGTACCTAGGTTTCGGTTCATTGTCGGCTTTTAGACGGGTGTTGGCGTGAGCGCACAAGTTAATTTCCAAGTTTGACGTCCCCAAGAGATACACGGGCTGCGAGAGACGCCGCATGGTTTAGACACCTGGGGTTGTTTAACGTGCACTGACATCTCACAGCTACACATGTGCGTGTTTGTATTTCGCCTTTATTGAAATGCGGCCGCCACGGCATGGATCGAGCCCACAACCTTGGGATCAACAGCCGAATGTCAAAGCCCTCTGCGGCGGGTCACAGAAAAGGAGTGCGCCTTCAAAGCCGCGTCGCCTACCAAGTTCCGATCTGTTATTTACCTTTTTTTTTTTTTTTTTTTTACGTAGTTCTGTCATCTACCTGACTGCAGCTACATCCATGCATAGCATTTGACTACATTTTTCGCCATTGCTTCGCAACTGGGTGAAAAGTAGTGAATGTAATTTTTGAGGTGGTAGGCGTGTGAGGGACTTATTTGTAGTCAGTGTCGTAACCAAGGTGACATGGCTTCATCTATCAGCCTTTAAAGAACGTTTCTTTGAGGGATTTGAGTCATTTTTAAGATATGTTGGCCATCCTTTACGAAATTACTTCATTGGATAAATCACAGACGTTCAGTAAACAGCTATGAACTGACTGTTAATAATTTTAGAAACAAAGAAAAACGAGTGCGTTTAAAAATGCATCATCTCTGGCCTTGCATTTCTGGTGACAGGTTTTGAAATGTGTGCACTTATGTAGACAAGAGGCATTGTTGCGGTACTCCTGTCGCATATAGTTTCTTTGTACCTGAAGTTCAGTCTCTCGCTCTCTCTCTTTCTCTCTCACACACACACGCACTCACTCACTCACTCACTCACTCACTCACTCACTCACTCACTCACTCACTCACTCACTCACTCACACACACACACACACACACACACACACACACACACACACACACACACACACACACACACACACACACACACACACACACACACACACACACACACGCACGCGCACACACACACACACACACACACACACACACACACACACACACACACACACACACACACACACACACACACACACACACACATACACACACACAATTATAATTTAATCGTTTCGTGGACTGTCTATAAAGAGTCCGTGAACGCTCTGTTAGATTTTTCTCTTACTGGGTATACGTTTCCATACTGGCATAATACCGTAGTTGCACTTTTTTTTTTATTATACAAGCGTTCAGATTTGCATGTGCGTCTAAACCGCCTTTTAAAACCTACACAAAATTCCACTAAACAGATCGATCATATAAATACTGTCATCTGCACATTACGACAAGGAGCGCAGTTAGAATCGCGTAAATACAGTACTGCTTTCTGGTGTGCCTTCTTCAAAAGATTCTTTAAACGGTCCTCGAATGGTCCCTAAACATTCTGTGGACGTACTAGTGAAATTGATGTCATAACAGAACGAAAAAGACAGGAGTGCAAGTTCTTGAAGTTTGGCATTGAAATACCTCAATCATCCGGCAGTCGAAAACGAAGGAATTTGTTTTTTCCCCATTCAAGAATCCCAAAACCAGTTCGGCGAACCTGTTCCAGCTAATATTCCGCTATGTTGTAGGTGAGCCTGTTGTGCGCCTTCTTACCTAGTTGGCAAACCGTTCCCACGATTCAGCGACCACCGCCCAAGACAACGCTTAAAAAGACTAAACGACGCTGTCTGCTTTGTGGGGCCGCTTCGGTGCTTAGTTTTCTCTGGACAAACCGAACATGAGCAGCCGTTCTCTTGGGGTACATGCTAATGATCATTAGGGTACCGCGTGCTCGCGCTGGCATATGCAAATCATGACCTCCGGTTACCGACCGCCGTTTCGGCGTCGGCAACACGGCATGAGCTGGCCAGAGACCTGAAATTGGCGGCTTTTCGTACAGGAATATGCGTTGTGCGTATACAGTATTATACAGCGCGGCTGGGAAGACGCGGAACAGCTATTCGTCTTTTTTTTTTCTTTTCTTTAGCACTAGGGTGTACTCGTTCTCCCACGGATACACCGCCATGAAGTTTAATCATCCAATAATTAACCTGTCCACTTACATTTTTTTATGTTTTTGTTTTCTGGCAGCCGATGCACAAATCTGTGCAGGCGGGATTCTTTTACCCAATTAGTTTTTCTGTTGTTTAGACATTTGTGTAACCATTCGTGCCCGATGCTGCGAAATCGGGTATACCGTTAGCACGCCGTGTTCTCGTTACCCCCCCACCTCCCCCTACGCCCTCCAGAAAAAAAGAAAAACAAATAAAAACCCGTCGTACACACAAAGCTGGATGTCACCACATTCTCAGCATAGACACTATACACCAGTGCTTTCAGGCCGAAGGCTTTACAGTCACAACATTATATGTGATCAAATTGTACGGAAAAAATGGGCCCGCGAATCTGCGATTTCCGACCACACGACCAGAAACCGAAAATTCGCCATTTCTCATTTTCACGGAAAATAATAGGCACATCTTCATTGAATAACAAGGTTCCTTTTCCTTCTTAGAGTTTGATCTGCAAGTCTTCAATTTGGTCCTCCATACGTCTCACAAGAGTCGCCCAAACTATGCTATACTATTACAACTTCATGTAATACCCCTTCAATGGGGCCTTTGAGGTTGTAATAAATAAATAAAAAATAAATAAATAAATAAAAAAATCTAATGCTGGTTGTTGTTAATTGGCGACAAGCAGAATTTTCGTCGTTAGCTGAGTTGACAAAGTTTCGAGATTTTGAGATTTACTATTTTAATTGTGGGAACATTTAGCGCGCGTAATGAGGAGGTTGTGGGTTATTTTTTTTTCTTTGGCTCCTTGATTTATATATGAAGGGGCCAAGCAGAGTGTGGCGCAGCCGACTACTCCGAATGTACTTAAGCCGCAGTGCGCACGCAACGAAGCTTCATCCAGACCCTCTTCACAAACGAAGGCTCTGTGCCGAAGATATTTACTCGAAAGACATAGACCTGCTTATGAAATTTCGAGAACAATATTATGTATAACTTGCTACTAAACGCATGTGCCACTCGTATCACACTTCGAAATAAAGTTCATAGCAAACAGGTTTTTTTTTTTTTTTTTTTTTGTTCTCTTTCGGGCCTTATGTGATAGTATCGCATTCCATGGATGGCCAAAACGTCATTAATATACCGAAAATAAGAAAAACCTCAAGCCTGCTTACTTTTTTTCAGGCTTTATATGCTTGTGAAACGCTATCAATGACGTTTAAGATGAATGAGTTTCGCCGATTTTTCTTCACAAAGCTGGCATCGATCATTATTAAATTGAAACGCAAATGGGGCGGCACGAAAGAAGAATTTAAGCGCTTGTGCGTCTTCATTTTTCCTCGACCACTGTGGTCTCGCGCTCTCCAAGTAATGAGCTCACTCCTAATCGTCCAGCTCAGCATGTCGTAGCTGTCATATCAGTGTCTGTGCTGGCGAGACTTCACTTATTTGCGCAGAAGGTGGTCTCGCTATCTTAGCTTTGGCCTTCATATAAGTACGCTATTCTCAAAAGAAAACTGCTGTAAAAAGGTCGCAAATTCTGCAGTTAAGAGCACTGACTGCTTTATATTAGGGAACTGCCATTAAATTTTTAGAAATGAAGCGTCATAGAAGATGCATTATTCAGACTATTGCATAAATAAAATGCCTTTGTAGTTGAGCATTTCTTCAGTGCCTTGCGGTTAGGCAGATCAACCTGTTTCCGCCATCGCAAGCCAAACGGCAGTAGCGGGAAGTCCGATTAACGAAATGTGTAGACCTTGCACGACTCTCGGAAGCACCGGTGTTTTAGACTGTGTGGAGAACATAAGGCAGCTCATTCCTTAACTATTTCCTCTTCCACTATAGCACGGTATACTCCTCGAAGTATTTACCATTGCTCGTTCCGCTAGCGCGTCGGGCTAATTAGTGTTTTCTTGCGTCCTGAACCTCTCTCTCTGCCATGGGGTCGTTTGATATACCATTGACTCCAATGATTTGTACACGCAATTTCCAGCGTAAATAAGATAAAGCTTGTGATCTGCGCACAGCATACTCACTCTAACTCTCTCTTATGTCTGGCTTTGATAATATTGAACGAATAGGTTTTTTTTTTTTTTTTTTAACTATACATATTTACGAAGCCTCGCCAACACACCGTCGAAAAAACTAGCTACATATGCGAGCCATTTATTGTCAATTGTCTCAATAAATAGTAACACTTTTTTGTTTGGGACCAGTACTCTTCGCAAGCTTGTTGATATAGTAAAGCTTGTTATTTTTACTTGCACTATACCTCCACATTGAAGGTAATGGTTTGTGAAAAAGATATCCAGTTAGTAGCTACTTAGTGAATTCTCCGACCTCCTTCTTTGGTAGCGATATGATGCTTTTCTTTTTTTTTTTTTTTCGGACCGCTTAAAGGAAGCTGTCCTCTTCGCAACGGAGCCTCTAGCTTTGTGAAACTTTCCTGGAGAAGATATGCGAAGCGCAAAATATTACAAGCACCACCTTGGTTTCGTTCGAACTTTGTAGTTTCGTTTGGGCGTGGTTTTTGGGTCTTTCTTTGGTACTGTTATTGATGGAAATGTGTCCACCGTAGGCTACATTACTTCGCCTATGGGTGCCGTCTTCAGGACTGTAGTGCACAAGACTGATTGTCCCCGCGTTTCGGGGAGCCGATCGGGGGCTAATGAAGTTCGGTGTGGGGAACACGAAACTCAAATATACGTCAGCGTATATTTACCTATAAGCGAAAGGAATGCTGCGACAAGCAAAAATGTCCTCCCGGCTTGCAGCTATCGCGTGTTTATTCCATCCCCATCCCTTCGTCTTCTCGGAACGCGTAATTATTGTATGCAGCGCGAGCCTATGTAGCTTCTCATCATCCTCGCCACGTGTGCGTGTGGGTTGGAGAGCTCAGTCGTAATAGGAGCGTTAAATGGGACCGATCGCCCGTCCCTTCGAGTTCGGGCATCGAATACGTCACGGCTAACGGAATACGGGTGCACACCGCACATATACACACACGCAAGCACGCACATACTCGACGTGTGCGACCCGGACGGTCGCGTGTATAGGAATCCCATGTAGAGCAAATGTAGCCAGCAGGCGTCTCGTAGAGAGTAATTAACGTGCATCTTGACAGGCCATTACTCTTTCGACGGGTATCGCGCAAACGTGTGCGATCTGTTACGGGCCGCCCATCTGTTAGCCATCGGACAGCCGGAGGTTCTTTTTGGTTTTCTCGATTATAAGGCGATTGACCGTAGGCTATATGATGCCAATAGAGCGCTTGTTTTTCTCCTCCTTTATTTTTTTTTCTCCCCAAATGCAATCGCTCAACGAGCCGAGTGGTACCGGACAGCGAATGGCCCTTCGAGCGTGACCTTGCCACAGTTTCAAGGTTACGGCTGTTCTTTATGTGAGGCAAGCCTGTGCCCCGTATAACTTTAAATGCCTTTCTCGCATAGTTTCCGGGAATATGGTGGGAGTGTTTCATTTAACACCAGTTTAGCCAGAACCTAACTTTAGGTGCTAACATTTAGTTCGTTTGTGCTCAATATGCATCTTCTTTAAATTTCGAAAGATTTTCAAAAGCAATGAGTCTGAAAATCGCACAGAGTTACTTCGTAACTAGTAATTTTACGTGCTGATATACCATACAAGCATATAGGTATACTGTGAAGGTTTCAAGTTGTACAGTGAAATCATTCCCTATACCGATCCCGTTTGACTCGCTTACCCCATGCATGCAGTACGGTTCTCCGATTGTTCACAACTGCCCAGGATCACTAACTAAAAGTCATTTTATTTTTCCGTGTCTGTCATGGCCTTTCATGACAGGGCTTGAAAAACCGACATGAATACCATTAGCAACTCCCATGTCTAAGTTCCGTCATCGGAAAAAAAAAAAAAAAAGAATCAAGGAATCTCACCTCTTTTGCGACACACAGGAAACTCGGCCGTTTAAAGGAACTATAAACATATCATCTATCTATAAAGGTAATGAGTATACACGATCGCATTTTTAGACCGGGACGCAAGCTCGGGAGAAATGCACTTACTTGTTGTCCGGTTCATGTCGTTCCCGGCTTTCGTCGCTTTGTTATTTTTAAAATTTCTTGCCGCCCGTTATATATATATATATATATATATATATATATATATATATATATATATATATATATATATATATATATATATATACGGGCTGTTTCGGCCACGGTGAACCAGAATATTTTATTTTAAAATTGTCCTCCTGAAGTGTATTGTGCTTTCGCACACATTATAACACTTGCGTTCACGGAAATCACAAAACAGGTGTGATGTTAACTAGAAAAGTGCAATCTAGTATCTGGCAAGCTGACTAGCTAGCTTTATAATTTTTCCAGTTGGAGCCTAATGGCTGTTATGAATTTGCAGCCTGCCGTATACATATGATAGCCATATCATTTTTTTTTTTTAACGCTACTATATTCGGCGCTGGGCATATTGCGCGTCTTTGATGCTCGAGGTAGCGCGCCCACGTGACTCCGGGCACTCGTGTCACGTGACCGTTTCTTGTCTGCCCATGCTTGGTGCTTCGCTGTTTCAAGAGTAGAGGGGAGATTACAAATATCGTTATCTCATGCTTCCGAGTGATCGACGCGGAGCGGTGGACGTTGTAGGTGCGTAAGCGACAGGCAGTTTGTGGAGCCACGTCGTGAAAAGTAAAAGCGTTTTGAAACTTCTTAAGGATGATATTATTATGATGAATGCCTAAGTACAAATCTCTGATTGCCACCAGGGGCCTTACTGTAAGAGAATTCACTATTAAAGCCAGTCCAACAATTTACTATCTAATATGGGTTTTATATGATTTCTGACGTCTACCAACATTTCCGGAGCCCTCCACTACCGGAGTCCTCCACTACGGCGTCTCTCATAGCCTGAGTCGCTTTGGGACTTTAAACTCCACAAACCAAACCAAACCAACACTTGTATTACAATGTCAGAAATGTCATGTCTGTACCACGCAAGGTCCATTTTTCGAAAAAATCTTCGCTTAAACAGCCTGTGTATAGGACTTGCCCAGATATGTGTATTCGACATATACGTGGAAATTCCTTGTATACATCGAATAGGATACGCATATAAAAATCTCCTCTGTGTCTCTACACGGGGCACGCTTATAAGGATTCTTCATATACGTAGTATCTGACGTACGTTTCCGACTTTTTTCCTGCGCTTTTATTTTCCTGACATGGACATTTAGATGCATGATTGACGACTTAACGAGTTTCAGCTCTTGTGGCATGACTTGGGGCTTGTGACAGGCTTCTATTCTCTTTATGAGTGGGCTTGGAAGACAAGCGCGAATTAATCTCACTCATCCCACAGGGGAGGGTAGTTTGAAAGATGAACTATGACGCCCTCACTGGCCCTTCAGGCATCTTTATTTTTATTTTTCAGCTTCTATCGGCTTTCCTTTTGCCCCGAGTCTCGACCTCTGCTGACGTTCCCTGAAGCGGCAGCTTGCACAAGCAGAGTTCAGAGTTCTTTCGACAGCTAGAGTATATGCAATTTAAATGCGAATCTCGGAGCTTGACCGCGTATTGAGCGAAGCAAACGCATGCAGTGTTCAATATTTGCCACTCTTGGATATCGCGTTCATTTTTTTTTTTTTATGTTTATGCTTTCATATTGTCGACAGTATATTTTGCTTGTCAGAGGGAAAACGCCCTATGATGACAAATATGTTTTTTTTTTTTTCCTGTGATATTTCCATCTTTATTCCTGTGTATCTGAGGTCTTGTGTACTTATTTCTGACAGAATACATGCATGGGAGCGAAATTAGAGCGATTCTCTTTAAGTACCTTCAGAGCGAAAAGTAATCTCTTCGCAAAATTTTCACGAGTTCCTTTATTATCCGCTTCGACGGATGCGACAGTCGCACTGTTTACACTGCGACTCGACTTTGCGACTGCATCCAATGCGACTCGACTTTGCGACTGCATCCAGTGCGACTCGACTTTGCGACTGCATCAAATGCAACTCGATCTTCTGGTACCAGAGGTGTGGAGATGGAAAGCTTGCTCGCGAACTGTGACTGGTAGAATTTCAACTATGTCGAGGAACAGAGGTACAAGACAATGGAAGTGAGCAAGGTGGATATATGGGGACATAGACATCATCTAGTAAGTATAAGAAATGTTTAAGGCTGTAAATAGGTGCAGAATATGCAGCTCTATGAGGGCCGAATTCTTGTAGGTGGTCCGACGACTCCGGGAAGTCGTCAGCGGTAGACGGCTAAGCTACGCAATAACAAGAAACCTTGGTGGACCTTGAGTCTGTGGTGTCAAGCCATTTGGCTGTATGTTACTGCGCACCTGCAGCTCAGTGAAACATTTCGTGTCTTACAGCCCACTATAATCTTTCTTCTCTCTTTTTTAACAACGCGCAAAAGTGACAGCTAACAGCTAAGAAATATCGAAACACCGGGAGAAGAGGACAAAGAACGTACTTACTAAAAAAATATAAGAGACGCGTCTGAAGGGGCACTTTCCTCAGCCTGCGCTGTGTATATACGCCGCGCTTTGTCGGCGAGATCACAGCCGCATTTCGCACGTTCTGTGGGCTCGCGTGCGTACACATAAAGAAAAAAAAACTAAAAAAAAAAAACGATATGGCGCGTCGCTCCTTTATCGCATCCACGTAGTCTTCGCGTGCTTGCGTCGCGTAAATTTCTCGTGCCTGCTGTCTTTACCGCCGCCCCGGGTGGGCCTTTGATCACCGCGGCACCCGAGGAAATGTGTCCCATTGAATTACGGCCCCGCGAATTCACTATGCATACAATGGAGCCCCCGAAATAAAAACCACACGTAGACATACTGTAGGGAATAATGCAGAAACGTAAAACACTAAGGAAAACAAAAGAGGCCTAAGCGAAGTGCGCGTGCACGTTCAGTGAAAAAAAAAAAAAAAATGATACCTCGAAGTTTTTGTTCAGTAAAGTTAGGTTCTGATGTATCAGGAACTACAAGCGCGGTATACGTTGGAGAGGCTTTGTTTGTTGCTGCGTCGTAAAGGCTGTGACCGGCGCTGTTCCGGGCTTTCGTGCGCTACTGGAAGATAAGGCGGTGGAGTGTCGTTGTGGCGGCATGTGAGCTTTACACTGTATACCATACATAATCAAACGTCAAGAAGCACGTTAAAAAAAAAAAAAAAAAAAAAAAAAACTGTTAGCAGCACGTAGAGTGCAGCGAGCCGTTCAAGAACTCTCCATCCGCGTTAACCAGCGCAAAAATTAATAGAAAAATTTATGAATTCGAAAATCTTGTCTCCATTCTATGGCTCTTGTGTTCCGAATGAGTTAACTATATATAGCAAAACGACGAACGTACCCGCTACAGTTCGCTTTATCTGCAACTCCGGAATCTTCTCGACTCAATAATTTGTCGTGCGTTTTGGTGCAAGAGCTCATACCAATTTCTCTATCATGCAGACGGTGGATGTTGGGCTTTTCCTCAGTGCTGTGTGCGTACTTCTTTTTTTTTTTTTTCCTTGCAAAACTCATTTCATAGCTGGTGTTTTGATTTCCAGTTGCGCTGCTTTTGTTCCTGAAACACCTGTCCTGATGCACTGTTCCCAGCGTCAACAAATAAACTGAATGACAATAAAATGCTGTAGCGGGGTTATTTTCGTCTTACCGCGCGTCCGTATTAGCTGCCTTCGCAGTCCGCAGCGCTGAAAGGCGACCGCGATTGCTCCTTATGCAAGCTGTTGCGCAGCGTAGTGGCGCGCCGCAGCTCGCTTACTCGAGCCCGTCTTCATCTTACGCATCCGGTTCGCAAGGCGACGGGTGTGGCACACGCTCGCCGAGACCTACGTTGCCTTTTTCGGTGGCGTGGCGTCACGTGATGACGTTGGTGACATATGCGTGATCAGTGGCGGAGGTGAGCGTGCGTGCACTCGCTAATTGTTAACTTGCGTGCAACACCACCCTCTTTCTCTCTGTAAGCACTGAGCGGAAAATATTTACGAAACTAGGTTTCGCGGTCACTGGATAGAGCCACTCGTCACGCCACGACGGCTCCTGCCTCTTTACTGATGTGGCAGTGGAAAAGGCGAGGCGTGGCCATCCCTCTTTCTCTCTCTACCTTTGCTCTTGGTGTAATGCAACCCTTTTCAAAAAATCATCGCAGCTTGTTTATGCAGTTTAAAACGCGATTTCAAGTGCCTCATAAAGTTCAGTACTGCGACTTTACTGTAGCGACGCCCAATAGTGAAACGCCCAGGTAGAGCAAATATGTGTTGCAAGTTTCATGAGAATGGGTGTTGCCGGCAGGCGTGGCAAAACAACGGACATTGTGAATGGTAACAAAAGGGGACCTCGTATCCTCTGCCCCGGTATTGTTCGGAGTTCTGACCATCAACTCTTGACTTTTTGGACCTCCGCAAAAAACGCGCATCTCGGCGGCGTTCCCTATGTTAAAAGACTAGGGAATTCCCAAGCACGAAGCGCCGCACAGCCTATGCTCAACACTAGATTAACGTAGAGTTCGGCGCTGCGAAGGCGCACAAGTTATGCAACCGAGTTGTCTGTGTGCTTCTGCTCTCTCCTGACGTTGCTAGGGTTAGGCGCGTACACTGAATCTGGACATCGCCTAACTAACGAGATTCAGGCGCATTTCCATGGCTAAATACACGACCAGTGAGAGTAAGAAAATAAAAATAAACAAAGGGGGCGACTGGAAGGCTGCCTCCCGGCTTGCGTATGCACCAGCCTGCCCTCAGAGGTGAACGTGCTCGTAAATACAACTCCCTTTGTCAGCATTGTCCTCTCGCGCCTCTGAGTTCTTTCTTTGCGGACGGAAGAAATAGAGAGAAATGGCAAGACCTTTCCGTCTCTAATGGGACGAAGCCCATCGCGCGAGCTTGTTTCTGTCCGTTATGTGTTGTGCCGGGGGCCCGCGAAAGCTCTATCAAAGCGAAGCGGCTCCTTGTTTATTTGGGCTGCCGCTCGGGCCTCTCTTTGTGTTCTTGTGGCAGATACTAGTCG
Organism: Amblyomma maculatum; assembly: GCF_055883805.1. Classification (NCBI taxonomy): domain Eukaryota; kingdom Metazoa; phylum Arthropoda; class Arachnida; order Ixodida; family Ixodidae; genus Amblyomma; species Amblyomma maculatum. Next base: position 170,067,279 of record NC_139346.1, on the reverse strand, counting down.
GGAAAAGGAAACGAGTGAGGAGGAAAGAGCGCTTCAAGAAAGAACACGGAGAGGAGGAGAGAAAGAACAAAAGAGCATCAACGACTGAGCAGAGCAGGCTCGAGAGACGCGTCCCTTTTTCTCCCCCCCTCCCCCTCCCCCCGCGCCCTTCATAGCGTGCCTTTGCCCCGTTCATGCCACCCCAGCGCGTGGGAGCACTTTGCGATCCGTCCGGGCGGATATAAACGATGACCCTTGCCTTGGTGGCAGCGATGGCTGGCGGCTAGCCTCTGGATCCCACCACCACCCTTGCGGGAAACGTTGAGGGGCTTTAGCGAAACGATGGTCTTCGCGCCTTCTTGTTGTCTCCTCTCCACCACTCTCTCTTTTGACGGCTCCAACTCCACCCCGTTTTTCTCTCCCCCTCTTCGTGAGAAAAAAGACCAAAGAGCCCGAGGAAGAAGGCTTCGCAATGAAGCAGTGGGAGGTACTTGGATGAGTCTTGCTGAAATGAAAAGACGAGGGTGGGGGGACGGGGGAAGGAGGGTGATTCCACGGAACGAGATGAGCAATAACACTCGCCACGCTGAGACGATGCCTTGAGCTGCAGGCAGGCATCTCGGCCAAGCGTTGTTATGCCGCCGTTGTACGGGCGATGAAGACGGGGATGACGGTCATTGCCATGCCTTGTGCAGCGTGGGCTTGCTTTCGTTCTTTTTTTTTTTTTTTTGACAATGCTAAACATAGCCGAATTTAGTGGTTTTACTCAATTTTAAATCGTTCCGTACTGCCAAAACGGCAGCTCTATTTATTCCGTGAATTAATGAGATAAAAGCTTGCAACCAGGAATGAAGGACTGAGTGAACGAAGCCGGACAAAACGGCTGAGAAGCTGGGGCGAGGAGGGGAGGGGAGGGGGGGGGGGGGGCGGCGTTGGCAGCGAATGAGCGTTTCTTTTACCAACATGATTCTCGGCGTCAGCTTCCTCCGCTCTCACTTCATCTTCAACGCTCCATATGCTTTGTTTGCCTGTTCCTTTTATCCCTTCTCTCTGCCTCTTTATTTCCCGATGCAGTCTTTCCCCATATGGGAATTTTGTTTGGTTCGGTTCGGTTCAGTCGGCAAGGCGGGACCTGGTTAGCTTGCTTTATATTTAAGTCTTCCTGGTTTTTGGCGCGGATTGCTGTGACGGCGAAAGTAGAAAACAGATTGTGACAGCTCTTTTCGTTGTTGTCATTTTTCTTTCCTCTCCCTGACGCAGCTGCTCTCTCCCGCTTTCTGTATTTTCCGCGGCTGCTTTTATGGGGTCGTGTTGGCTCGGAGAGGCACATTGGGTTTGCGGGGGAACTTCTTGAGTACGAAGAGCTACGACGATGGGCGTTGGGCTGCCGCGGGTTCATTTCATTCGCAGTGCTGAATCGGCAAGCTCTGCCGCGGTTCCGGCGCTTCCCGGAACTTCTTATCCCGCTGGCGTTTTTTTCTTGATTCACTATGCTCCACAGACGCTGGAGAAGGGAGAATGTCGCACAATAGCACGTCGTAAACCAAGTGGGGAAACTGCAGTAATAAATGCGGAGCAGTGTATTACAGTGACGCATTTGCCGTTGCGGTTTAAATGTTGGTCCTACGCCCTCAGCAGCGCGGTTGGAAACATGGGGGAACGCAGGTTCTTGCGAGCTAGGGCCCCTTTTTTTTAGCAGTAATTAGTCATTAGTGCATTGTGGAAAGACCAGCGTGGTGTATCCAATCAACGCTTGTGCGAATATTAAGGCGAAAGCCTTTAATGGTTCATGCTGTCGTGTACAAAATGTGTCCGCTTTTGCGGCGGCTCTGATTGGCCGAGGTGGGATGACGTCATAGAAGTCTCGACTAATCACAGAGCACCATCACAGTATGCGCGAATGCGCGCCTTATATGGCCATATGTCCTCAACGACAAATTACTAATTGATGACTAATGAAGTAATTCAGTAATTACCTAATTAATAAGTATTTGAATAATTACCCGCAAATTGCCTAATTAAGTGATTGACAACTTGTTAATTAGTTCATTACTAATTAGTGTCAGTTGCTTAGCATAATGCGGCACTGGGGCTTTCTTTTCGCCTTTCACTACTTCAGTCGCTAAAGTCATTCGTAATTTTTATTCCCGCATTAAGCAGAATAACGAGAACTTCGGCTTCCGCTTATTGGAAAGCTACTTTCAATAATCGGTGAAATTGTCTGCAGATGCTTTATATGCAGTAGTTGCTCCGTAATGTGTAGCTTGATCGCGCGGATCCGGGGATCCGAAAATTCGTTGTTTGGTATGCATGACGCTACGCTGAATGCAGCCCCTCGAAGGCCTGTAATTTGCAGGCTCGCTTACTTGCCGTCATATCTGCCAGCCAGGTCAAGATGGTCAAGCGTCATAAATTTACAGGCTGAATGTCCTTCCTATTTCAGGCTGTACTGCGTACTGCTTGTCAAACAAAACGAAGTTTGGAGCCTAAGTACCAGTATGAGCTGTCCGCTTATGTCCGTAAACGAGCGTTCTTAGTGAACAAATTGTTGTCTCCCAAGGCGGTACCAAAGGGATCTTCTCTCTTATTTAATAACAAAACCTGAACGCGGCTTGCGTTTCGATGGAGGCGAAACGAAGAGGCGTCCATGTGCTGTGCAATGTCAGCGCCCGTTAAAAATCCCTATGTGGTCGAAATTACTCCGCGGCCCTCTACTACGGCTCCTCTTTCTCTCTGTCCACTTTCACTCCCACCTTCCTCCCTTCCCTTACGGCGCGGTTCAGGTGTCCTCAGAAACAAGTGTAACAGATACCAATTATTATATTATTCTTCTAGCCTTTAATAGTTACGGCATCTTCACACTGATGGGCGGCATTTTTCTCTGTTCCCTGCTGTCTGCATCCCTAGCTGTAGGGCCTAAGAGGAAAAAAAGGTTGGCACTGCGTTGCTGAAGCATCTAGGAGGGGCTGATAATAAAAGTTGTCGTTCTTCAGACACATTGCCGTACTTTTAAATGATATATGCTAGTGAAGAAAGGGCAAATAAACTAGTTGCTTTATGAGCACTGACGCTTGCTGTGTGTTTACTGGAAAGTTACATTTCACACGGCCCAGTTGCGGTTCCCAATTGGGGAGAGGTTTTCTTACCGCCGACATGAGCGTATGGAAACATGCTTCACGTTTTTTTTATGCAGCAGAATAACAAAGGACGGGGATGCAGAAAGAAACACACAGAGCGAGGACAACTTTAACCTGATTATTTAGCGACGTCACAAGAGGCGCACCAATGGCTGGCGCAGCCTCAGTGAAGGTGATGGAATTTTTGGGGTTAGCAGCTAAAAGGCTTTCGACCTCACCTCGAGTCATTTGAGTGGTGGGAGCGCCGGATCCAGATGTCAGTTCGGTTGCCTCCGCTTCCGGTTTTGGCGTTACTACCAGCCAAAGGATGGCGAAGGCGAAAGCGGAGAAAACGACACTTCACAAAACGAAGTATACTCGGGGCCATGGAATCGGGAATGTATTCTCATCCCCCCCGTTTTCTTCCATCGATTTCCCTTTATTTCCCCCCTTTAGGACCTGCAACGGCCTATGGTATGCGGAGGTGCGTTTCATTTTGTATCCTATTAACCCCTTACAACTGCTAATGCTGTGTGGTAAGCGGTCAGGTACCAGTTCGATCTCAAATTTGGTCGCGTATAAGGGGCGCACGTCTCCGCTCTGAAGCTGTATAGCCATCGCGCCCAGACGTGAAGACGCGGTGGTGCTTTGGGAGCCGCGACACGCGACCACACGGCAGACGCGTCAGCTCGTCAATCTGAATGCGTGCTCGCTCACGCGCTAAGCGCCGCCGCTGCGAGACGACTTCGTTGAAAGGCGTCGGAGCCGACGCGTGAGCGGCGCGCCAAGACAAACGACGACGGCAGACGGACGCTCGCTTCCGCCGCGAAAGCGCGCGCCGTTCGCGTGCGTCTCTCTGGGGAGCGAACGGAAAAACCGCGCAGGCCTGCCGTGCCAGGCGAGCACGTCCTTGCAATGACGGGCCGGGGCGATCTCTTCGCTCTCTCTATTTCTTCCTTCTTGAGTGCGTTGCTGAAGGAGCCCAGGCGAGCAGCGTGCGACGCCTTTGACGCACGCGGCGGCCCGCACTATCGCCAGGATGCAGCGGCCGGTTAATCTCCGGTGAATTCCGCCCTCATTTTCCTCTCCGTCAAAACCGCCACATACTGGGCCGAATCTTGGTGATGACTCTCTTTCCTTTCTGGTTGATCTCCCTTTTTACTTTTACGTCCGTTCACTGTTCTCTTACTTGCGTATTTCTTTCTCTCTCTCTTTCATTTTCCCGCGCGAGACCACCTTCGCGAAGATACACTGTGTAGCCGGCGTGGCTGGAGGGAAGACTGGTAGTTGCGACAAGAGATGCCGGTTTAATTCCTTTGGTTTTTACTTTCTTTTAGTGAGCTGACAACTGGCATCGAGCGGCCGTGCAACTGGGCTCGGGAGCGCCGCTTTCGAAGCTGCGTGATTGCTGCCGTTGCTTCCTGTCGCGACCGCGTCTTTTGTTTCTCATTTACTTTTTTATCTGGCGCTAGCGAAGGTCGTCTTAATTGTAGAGCACTCGAAGTTACCTCGTGGCGATCCTTGACACAGGAGGCCCGCGGGAGACGTTGCGGAGCCTGAGAGCCTGACGTCCCGTCGCGTCTCTCCCCTGTGTATACTTGATGTAAGTCTGTGCCCGCCCGTGCATCTCAAGGTTGTTTCTCAAAATGTCGTCGCAATTTTCTTTAGTAACCCCGTTCAATGTGCTTTCTCACTCGTCGCAACTTTGAAGCCGTTCCATAGGTCAGCACGAATGTATTGTCTTAAAAACTTCTGCACTTTCGCAAATTTGCCTTCCAGCTTTTAAATTTGCCGTTTTCAATGAAGGAGCATTGCAGTTAGTTGCATTCACCTGTAGAATATTATAGTAATATTACCGCGCTAAATGAAATGTATGGACCTTTTCAAAATTGGCCAAAGGGCGCTGCCATATTGGAGACTGGGCTGTGCTCATAGCTCAGGAAAAAGCTGCGGATTCTCCCCCCGCGCCTGCTTCACAGCCCAGTGAAACCGGTTTCTCCCAGGGTCGTGAAAAGGTCTTACCTTTTCACGACCCTAGGAGAAACCGGTTTCACTGGGCTGTGAAGCAGGCGGGGGGGTAAGACCTTTTCACGACCCTGGGAGAAACCGGTTTGACTGGGCTGTGAAGCAGGCGGGGGGGAGAATCCGCAGCTTTTTCCTGTGCTACGAGCACAGCCCAGTATCCAATATGACAGCGCCCTTTGGCCAATTTTGAACTCAATCATTCGTATCCCATTGCAGATTTGGGTTTGCCCTCAAATCATCGTGCTAACATCATGCTGCCTTAATTATGCGTCGTTATATATAAAAAAAAATGACGCTGTTTTGTTAATTTGGTGGCATCATGTTTTACCGCAATGATATATAAAATCGCGGGCCGTGTTTGGCTGTAGAATAATCGTTGTGTGGTCGTCATTCATATTCGCCAACGATTGCATAGCCAATCACATGCAGTTTTTAATGTTAGAATATTTAAAACACAACCGCACTAGACACTCCTCACGAATGTGACAGACTCCTTCCAATAAAAATTTGGTGAGGTTTATCCCTACTAAACATAGGCGAAGCGAACGCGCCGTTTTGACTGGTTTTGCTTTGGTTAAGCTTAAGTTTAGACATGGGGCGACATGGTTTTACAGTGCTTTAATTGGCGAGACTAGGGAGTCAACGCCATCAGCTGCACAAGAAGGAACACGTGATGCTGCATTTGCCGTCAAAGGTCAAGTGGTGGTGCACCGTAGGGGGGTACCATGGGTAAGCTACATAGCCACACCGTGACCCCTGGTTCGTTGAAGGTCAAGCGGACGCCCATGTTGAGTTTGGCTAATACACGGTGTAGTGAAGCTTTCGTTTCAAGAAAAGTTGTCTGCCATAAAGGAATTATACAAGTTTCAGAAAACTGAAAACTGGCGCGCCGGGCTCCGCGCCATGGTTCGCTGGCTGTGTCATTCAGCTAGCGGGTTTGAGGCCATCGGTTTGAGGCCACGGGTTTGAATTCGACCCCGGCAGCCTACACTTCGATGAAAGCACTGCTGTGTGTTGCTTATTGTGAAAAGAAGTGCTCGTTTAAGCGTGCCCAGCCCATCAGCCGAGTTCGTTTTTTTTTTTTTAATTTCAAGTAGAAATTACATTGTTTTATTAATCATGCATGAGCAACAAATAAAAGGCGCTACGGTAACATAGCCCCACCTTTGGCTCCCATCTGATGTATAGCCATGCGTGACTAGTGAATGCGAACCCCTTCATTCGTTTCTCCTGTCAACAAATGAGTCGAGTAAAGCGTGATCCTAACGCGACCTAAACATTAGTCTGGATCCGGTTCTCTTTTACAGCAGGCTGCGCCCGGCGCTATTCAAGCGAAGCGCGCCGCGTCTCGCAAATACTCCGTCCCTTCGACAATGGTCCAGTCGCATGCAGCGTCGTTCTAACCCGCGCTACATGTTTTCGGACTGATCGATTCCGTCGAAAAGCAGGATAAAAAGGCACGCAACGTGGCGGGAAACCGAAGGCTTTCCCGTGTTGTTCCGCCGGTCTGTCTATCGGAACTGATTCTAGGTCACGCTTCGACTCGCATGTGGCTCCTGTAACGCTGCGACTTCCGCGCGGATGACCGATGTTAAATCGGTACTTCAATGACACGTGTACAGTAAAGGGGAAAAAAAGGAGAAGGGCTATAGACGGGCATTCAGGATCTTTGGTGAGACATGTCGAAAAGAGCAAGCACGAAATGAAATCTCAAATCCAAATCCGACCCCCTTTTTATCCATTTGAAAGTGGTCCATCCTGATCCATGGGATTTCTATTGGACCCTAGACAATTGCTCCGCAGCCTACGACACAGAACTATGGCTTATTTATATTGGCGTCTTCCGCTCATGATCTTTTCTTTTTATCTTAATTACATGCCGTCTCCAGTTCGGTCCTGACCAGCAGAGAAGCTTGCTTGTTGCATTTCAGTTTCAGTTTTAACCCTTCGCAAGCCAGAATTGGCCCGGAGGTTGTCAAGCGGTGTCCTTGAGTGTCAATTTCAACGCGAGGAAACGCCTAGTTAAGCGACAATGCGCTGGAGTGGAGAGTTGAATTTAATGCGGCCATGCCCCGAGACTCTATACGACTTTCTCTCGCGCGTCACTTCCTGTAAGTGCACTGCTCGGGCAACGTTTGCCGCGTTATAGTTAGCAGGCACTGTACCGTGCGAAGCAGGAACAAAGACTTCCTTTTTTTTTGCCGACGCGACCTTTAAAAGCGCCCACATCAGTATCTCTAAAGAGTCACCTCAGCGAAAGGTTATAACCCTATGTCCATATATAGAGGGCGGGTCCCAGTCGAAAAAAACTACAGAACTGTGTCAAAAATGCGACAAAATATCCTGTAGTTACGTCGTAACCATCAGACTTTTCTGTAGTTCTGTAGTTGTTTTTTTTTTATAGTATATTTCTGTTGTCTGTAGTTCTGTAGCACTTTTCTGTTGTAACTACAGACATTTTTGATGTTACTACAGAATGTTCTGTTGCCACAACAGGTATCCCGTCAAAAACCGCACAGAAATTATGTCGTAACATCAGAAAATGTTCTGTAGTTTTTTCCGACTGGGGTCGAGCTGAGTTCGAAAGCCATACGTGTAAATATGCCGGCATCTTATGCTTCACCGTTCGAAATTTCATTTTCGCGTTTGGTGGATTATCGTGAAAATAGGCTCCGCCAGGCAACTCTGGGGATCCGTAGAAACAGGTATTTCTCTTTACCCGGGTGTTCGGAGGAGCAAGTTCACGGCGAATGAGTCGAAATGCAAGGACCTTATTTCGCAGGTTTTCTTAATTTATTTCGGCTAAACACCTAAAAGCGGCAAATAAAGAAGGTCCCGAGTAATCTTTCCACCTAACCCGTGTCTCCGTCTCGTTATCACTTACCTTTGGTTGCCGCTAATGTGGGTTCGTTTAATTAACGCGTCAGAGGGGGCTGTAATGCGCTCCCGAGGCGATTTTTCTGTCTCTCTCTCTCTCTGTTTTCGGACCGTGTGCCCTTAACTTCGCCCGCGCATACATAACTGCTCTCGACACAGGGGGTTTCCTTCGGCGAAAGCTTCGTTTTAAGACCCGATCTCAGACTTTGCGGTGTTTGTGATTCTGCATGTCTGCCGGAACAACATACAGTGGCAGGTATTAATCGCGAGAGCCGATACAGGAATCGGTACTTTGCTCTGTCTGGGACAGTGAAAGAATCCAGAAAGCTGTAGTATCTATTTTCTCTTCCTTCACCTTGGCTACACTTCATGACTTGTGCTCCTGCAGGGAAGAGTAGAAAGGAGAGTCCTGTCTCGAAAAAAAAAAATAAAAAAGAAAAGAAAGCACGGATTCTTCGTGCTCGCCCAGGCACTCTTCTTTTCCTTCCAGTCTCTATTTCGATTTTTTATTCTTGACTTTTTTTCACTCGTACCGAATTCCTCCATTCTTCTGCTTTTGTTCTTTAAATGACCTCGCGTTTTCTCGATTCTCGTGTTTCTAAGTTTCCTCGTGCTTCTGTGGTTTTCCACTTCTACTTTGTCACCGTGTTTTCTTGAGTGCCGTTCGTTTTTCGTCACTTATTCCCTATCTCTCCAATTGCATCTTCCTGAAACACCGGGAGCCTGTTTCGCTCACAGATTTCCCCTCAACGTAGAAGACGCTACTGCGCTCAGTAGAAGCTGAGTGCAGAGTGCTGGGCGTGCTGGGGAGAAGGCGTTGAGCAGCGGTTCTCTCGGAGGTTGTAGGGCCGCGCGTGCTGTCAGTAAAAGGGTCTCGCGAGCTGGAGGCGACGGTGCTTTCTTATAATTTAATTCTATTACTTTGCGAAATAAAAGAGACGAAACGCTGCGACAGCCGTGAAGCGACAGTTCGTTAGTCGCTGCTTGAATGGGTAGCCTCTTCAGGTTCCGGGCAAAAAAACAGCGATAAGCACAAACAAACGGAGTGCTCGGGAGTTTGCGCGAACGAGTTGCCTTGCTCCATTTCTTTTCATATCTCGTGGGCTGGTAGAAGAAAGATTCCGGCTTGCCTGGAACCGCCATCTCATTACACGCAGGTGGCCGAAGGGCGCCAGTTGGTTAGCTGGGAAAGGAATTCCGTGAGCTAGGAAAGGAATGAAAAGAACTGTGGAAGCAGGGTTTGGGTGGGGGGGGGGGGGGGGGGGGGGGGGGATTAAATTAGCCAATAAAAAAGAGAGATGTAATTAACAGCTTTCTTACTGATGGGCTCAATCATGCAATTAGTCCAGATGTGTTATGTTTATTTCTCCTGTCGTTATTTTTCGTATCGTATTTTCTCTTTTCTTTATGCATTAAACATGTTTTCAATTCTGACAGTACCGGTCATTGCTGAAGGCAAGTACGTGTATGGGCACGAAACCAGACCATGACGAATTCGTTCAGACTTTCCACGCAGTTATATTTAGCGAGGCATCGCGCAATGAAAAACGTCGTCGTAACTAGTAAATGCCGTTTTTTACTTTTGCCACGCGAAACCAGTACCAAGCCTAGCAACGCCTTTCCATGCCCCCACTCCCCATGAACGTTGCTTCGCGAGTTGTGCAGACGCTCGTTGCTGACAACAGTGTTGAATCGAGGGCGCAACTTACTGAGGGCAGTATGCCGAGTTTACATTCAAAAATTAATTCATTTCTGTCTCTCCACTGCTTAAACGAGCATTGATAGTAGTCACGCATCCGAAGGAGTTTCCCCGGAAAAGCAGTCAGCAGCAGCAACAACAACAGCAACAAAAAGAAGCAGGAAGTTTTCTTCTCGCTCACATACTTGGGAAGCAGTTGACGCAGCTTGCGTGCAAATATAGAGTGCTACCACCTGCATGATGCCACTCGAACGTGTATACACGGTCGGCACGAGGATGCATATTGCACCTACCAAATCAGAGACGGAGGTCCATACGCAGATGGGGCGACGACTGCGACTGAAGCGAATGCAAACACACATGCCATCCGCTTCCTTCCAGTCGCTTCCACGAGCACCGGCGACGCTCCCTTCCCAAGGCAATTACGAGAGAACTGGCATACAAGAGCTTGTGCACGCACTCTGTATACGTTATTCTGTCGCGTGCGAAGTTCGCGCCCGGAAGTTGACTGCTGGCGGTGAAGGAGGCGCGGCCGCTGGCAGCGTATTTATTAAACGATGGTGTATGTCGGTGTGGAATTGGTTCTCGACCAGCAAAGGTTTCCTTTATATTTGTCTGTCTCTACATGGGTGGAATCATGATCGATATTATATGCTAGCCCTCCGAGGCTCAGTTGTGGTGACGCCAACAATGCTGACAAAAAAAAAAAAAAAAAAAAAAGCAAGTACAGTCGCGTTAAATATTAGCTGCAACGGGCAAGATTTCGTGTTCACGCAGAATCTCAATTCACGGAGCAGTACGAGTGTCGCGGCACTAGAAAGGTAGCTAAATTGGCGTTCGATAAAACGAACAGTGCACGCTGAATGCATGCACGCTAAAGTGTTCTGATCAGGCTTTAACAAAGAGGCCATAGTGGTTACCACTGCGAATAGCAAGAATGCGGCGGCAGCCTGAAGGCATATCGCCGCCGTCGGGTTGGAGCGTGCACGTGTGCTGGCTAAGTTACAGGGAGCGTAGTCGCCTCCGCGCCCTTTCTGGGCTTGCGTTAGTCAGCGCGCCTATTTTCGTCGGCGTGCCTATATATGTAGTCACGCGGCGTCTCTGCAAAACCTTACGGAGAGACAGAACGAAAAAAAATAATAATGGACATGAGAGACGGCAGGATTAAATTTCGTCGCCGATCCTACGCAAGAACGTCGCTGAAACGGCTTTGAAACAACTTGAATACCTTCGTTGTCGCTATATTTAAACCTAAAAGTCATCGGTCTCCGCATTATTGCATCCCCCTTTTGTCGTTGCCACAGGTATAAGAGCTCGTACCGGGACACATCTGGCACATGATATGGCCTTTTCTCTTGCTTTCTTTTACGCATAGTATTTTTATTCCACTGCATGGTAATAATATACGCTCCAGAGCGTTGGCGTTATAGTAGTTCTTGAAAGTTTACGCGATAATAGGATCTCTTGCCAAACTCGACCTCCCTTTATTCTTGAGAAACGAAACCTTTTTTTTTTAATTGCTTGATGAGAGTTTTTGGTTTAAATGACGCACGGGGCGCTGTAATGAATTGATGTCGGGTTTCGCAAAATCCAATTACCGATGCTCAAATAGAAAACAAAGCAAGTCACCTTGCCACAAGACGGGTACTTTGAGATCCTTGGAGAGCGCGAGTAGCCATTCGCGAACTGTAGGCCTTCGATGACCTCTGCAGCGATTCCTCTCGCAATAACCAGTCATGGACTTGCCCATATTTGTTCAGTCGGGAGAGTGCAAAAGGCTTAAATAAGAAAAAGAAAAAAACTTGAGCTGTAAATTTTTGCGCTCAGTTTCAAATTTCTCCGTAGCGAGTACATTAATTCCTGCTCTGTGGGTTGGGCTGCATTTGAGGCATGGGAAGCGCTTATTTATTCTGCTGCAGATATTTTATGG